>NC_133754.1:69882691-70130191 GCF_036562045.2 Rhinolophus sinicus
GTGAAGAATAGACAATTAGCTGGGCCTAAAGAGTTGCTTGTGAAACCATTACCTAAGAAATCAAAGGTTTTCACAAGAGGGATTCCTTAGAGACATGCAGGATGGATGACCTTTAGAAAGTGAAGGTGACTTCAGGTAGTATGGTTACAGTGGTATTATTACTCATTTACACTTTCTTTCCAAAATTACTTTTGCAGAAAGGAAATTGTTTTACCTAATACTATTCAAAGGTGGTTCACAGGTTGATGTCAGTTTTCAGAGTCTGTAAACTATTGGTTAATGACCTATAAGAATATAAATATAAAAATCGAGACTGGATAATTAGATGGTGTTTACAAAAATTTTACTTTGCTAAAGCAAATTTATTGTGTTTTATAAAGTGTCTATAAGGAACTGGAAATAAATAAAACAAATAAATAAAACAAAATCCTTCTTCACAGATAGTTTGGTAGCAGGCCATTGTGTGTGTATGTATATATATATGTGTGTGTGTGTGTGTACGTGTGCATATATATATATATATATGCACACGCACACACACACACACACACATATATATATACACAAGAACATATTGAAATTGGTCATGAATACAATAAAAAGTTTTGTAGCTTCAAAACATTTCAGTCAGAAAGCTATCAGGAAGCTAGCTATCCATTGGATGCTCTAAAGGCACAGTGCATAACTGAAGGTTCAGAATAAAGTCACCTACCTATATGTCACTTTTAATTATCTACTGGCGTTTTTGATTCAACTGCATGGCAATATCATCTATATTTAATACTAAGGGTCTACTGGTATGTTTGGTTTCAACGACATGGCAGCTTGAGAAGCCCAGAAACAAGACAAAAACAAATTTTTTAAAGTTTGAGAAAAGCATAATAAAAATATTTGGTATATTACCAAACTCATGAAATAAAAAGGATAATCTAAAATTTATTCAAAATAATTCAAAGTCTAAAAGGAATGGGAAATCCAGAGGTTTAGTGAGTGAGTTAAAGTGGCAACATTGGTGTGACTTCTCACACACAGATAAATACCTACTAGCTGAATAATATGAGTTATGTTACTCATCTTTTTGCACACATTGTTTTGACTGATGAAAAATAAGAAATAATGTTCTGTAAGACCTTCTTCATTTAAAGCTGTTGATATAATTTTCTCTCTACCTATTTATCAATTATATTATTTTTCAATTTTTATCCCATATACATTTTTTGTCTCATAATACTTTTGCTATTAGTCAAAGCTTTTCCATTTCCTTTATTAACTTAGTCAGCATAAAATAATAGCAATTTCAATTATTTAGTCACTTGTTTGCTTCAGTAATACAAACATTGTATATTTTTAGTTATTTCTCAATATAATGGTAGCTATAGTGCTGATGAAAACAAAATCTCAAACACCCATATTACTCCAGTTATGACAATAAGGTAAACTTGCTTTTGTGTGATGTGTACTCATTTTCTATTTCTGTTAAACTTCTAACTTACACTACTAGTGTGTGTTATTGTAAAATTATTAGAATTAAAATATTGAATATTGAATTTATTGAATTCAAAGTTTCCTGTTATGCTGAAATGACTATCATTTATTTCTGTAGCAGGAAAGTATGTACCTTTCTCATCCTCAATATGATTAAAGAACAGTGGTTTATTTTCTGCTTCAAAATACATTGGCCCGAGCAGCAAATGGGATTTGTTGGAAGTATATTTTCTTCATTTGCTGTTAACAATCCTTTCCAGTATATCATACAAATCATACTAATTTTTTTAAATTAAAGTCTAATGCATTCACATTTTACATTATAATCCAGCCTATTACACTGTATTGAATGGATTATGATTTTGAACTTGTGATAATTCTACCTTTTGTTTTACCCTGCATTATCCACTAATTTGACTCTCTAATTTTCTGTCCTCTTTTTTATTGTTTTCTGAGTTCTCTCAAAGATGTCTGAAATAATACAAAACAAAAATGAAACTTTGCAATCACTACTATATTATACCTTAGCACAAAAAAACAAGACCAGTAACCATAACTAATTATTGCTATTCACGACAATTATCCCATTGCTATTTACAACAAAATTTTTTCTTACATCTCAGCGCTATTTTCTCAGCTTTGCATGCTAGTGTTTATTCAATTGTTTCTTTATTTTGTCTTTAGTGTATTTCAGATTTGCATTAAGTATTTACTATTCTTCAGGAGCACTGGTGTTTTCTCCAACATTTTCTTATCTTATTGAATGTATTCCTTTCCTCTTAGTATATGTGCTGCCGAAGCGAGCACTCCTTTCCTCTTTCAATTGCCTGACAGATATCAAAATGATTGACAGCCCTGAAGTTCTTACCCCAGAAACCTGTTTGCCCAACACATAGAGGTCAGGCCCCATTTCTTAGAAGAACCATAAAAAATACATGTGATTGGCATGCCAAACAGTAACGAGTGCAAACTTCTTCCCAAGGCCCTCCTAGCTGGAGTATGTTTGCACAAGACCATTAAAGTTTTATTCTTTACCCTAATGAATATGTTTCTCTTATTCTCTGTCCATTGTTAAAATATTTTTAGTATTTCATTGTCAGTCTATTGAAAGAAAGGAAAGAAAGGACTAGTTGTTTTATATTTGTATGTGATTCCAGATTTAACAAAGTGGCCGATAGCTGTTTCTGATACTTTTTTCTACTTTATACTATATATTTTGGAGACGGATCACAGTATTTCAAAAGATATTTGTTTAGGACTTTCAAGTTTTGGGGATAAAAGTTGCTCTAAAATTAATAAGATTATTCTAAATTATTCAGAATGTTGCTTTTCTTTTCACTTCTTCACTTATTAACTTAATAAAAAAATATCTTAAAACACGTCAGAGAAGTTTGTCAGGACACTTTCATGGGAACAATCTAACATTCTCTTATTTGAAATGGTATCATAAATACCAAAAGGCTTTAGAATATTGATCACACTCTTCCTCTCCTTCTCCTGTCACAATACCACAAGCCATCATTACTTCACATTGTCTTTTTAAATGACATTACTCTTTGTTCAGTCTTCTTTCTATTTACCCTAAAGAATAATAGCAAGAGATTTGTAATGTCTTCTAAAGTTTTATTAGAATTCCCCATCTCAGAAGACTCACTTTTATTTATTTTTTCTAAAAGTGTGTTTTACTCATTATCTCAAATCATGCATACATACCTGGTCTTGGGATCCCAGAGCAAATACAACCATGTAATGTCATTGTTGCTTCAAAGACATTTTTATTCCAGTGTCCAGATTTACAATTCCTGAACATGTCGTATCTAATTAAGTCATCTGCATGCTATCAGACAAGGACATACAAATTTATGGTAGAATGCCCAGAGAAATGTGAAGTTGGCCATACAGAACCACAGATTTATTCTACTTTTTTTTTTTTTTTCAAACTTTAAAATAAAGACACTTACGGGAGTTCTGATCCAAGATAGTAACATAGGATGCTCCTGAACTCACTTCTTCTCGTGGACACACTAATCTACAGCTACATAAGGAACACTTACTTCTGAAAAAACATCCAGAAACTACTGAGCAATTCCTATATTGGGAAAATGAGAAAAACAAACAAACAAACAAAAAAACAAAACAAAACAAAAAACACCACCAAAATGGGTAGCAAAAGATAAGAATACTGTGTCCTTCAACCCCACCCCTGGCATAGCAATATATAATTGCGAGCAAACTTACAACTCCCAACTACTCCTTGAGGAGAGAAGGATTTGGACCCAACACCTAGTACCCTAACTATTAAGACTTCCATATGAGGGGTTAGCCCCCAGAATACCTGTCTAGTGGCATTATGAGCCACTTGCAGACATCGAGGAGGAAGGGATTTGTACACCTCACAGGCTCTGCCTCTAACCATTATACATTTATTAATGGGAACAACTCTTCCTAATGAGAAATTCAGTTTGAAAAATACTGATTTGAGATTTTTTAATAAACTTTTTAAGACTTTTCAGCCTGATGTCATTGCTGTTCATTCCTTGATTTAGGGATTTATATTATATTATAATTTAGCAGACAAGTTCATTTTTTGCTGTTTCAGGGATTAGGTTAGAAGAATTCTATTTCATTGGTGTGTTAACAACTGCAATGCAAATCAAGAGCCATTTCTAATTTATAAATATAAAAGAAAAACAACCTCTAAATATGGCTATTACAGAGGCACTGGAAACCAATCATGGAACATATGGAGAAACTGTCTGGGTCTCTATGGTGTTGTTCAGGATTATTCAAGGCAAGATTATTAGAGAAAGCTTAAAGGAGAAATTGCTGAAGACTGCAAATGCTGCCTGAACCCCCATAGCAAAGTTTTGCAAAAGCATCACTTAAAGAGAGGAAGCTGACCTTTAACATTGCAGGTTGACGATTCTACTCTCACTGATGTTGCCATTTCAAAGGTCTTCATTTTATAATCTAAGAGATCGCTTTAATACAAAATGCAATAATGTCAAATACTACCATTATGAACACTATCTTAACTCAAATATTCCTTTATTTTTCAGACATTTCTGACTCTTTAATTTTTTTCCTCAATATTACTTGACATTTTGTATCAAATAATTTATATTAAAAAAGCAAGCTGCAGACAAAAAAAAAAAAGTTCCCACAACTGCTCCTTTTCTATATACATAAAACCAAGAAAGGGATAGACTAGTAAGAGACAAAATTTTAGGCAATAATCTCTCTACTCAATCAAAATCAAAAGGGGGGAAAAAACAACAACAACATACTGTGGCCCAACTATTACTCATGGCAGCAAAGGACAAGTAGGGATCCCGGACTTGTACCTATACCAGACGGTAATGCGAGAAATACCACCTTCTCCCTCCACTGCTGGGTGGTGTCAGAGAAGGCCAAGTAAAGAGCAATTCAAGGCTTACCACAAGCAGGAACAGGTCCCTCTCTCCTCTTTTTCTTTCCCTCCACAGAGAATCTGGAGAGACTATGCAGGGTGCCTAGACTTCTTTCCCCATCCAACAGTACTGAGCACTCCCTGACTTTCCCCAGTGAGGTTGTGTCAGAGGAGACTTAGGGAGAGTTGGGACTTATACCACCACTCATTGATAATGAGGTCACCCTCAGTTGTAACCAGAAGCTGGGTAAGGAAACAGCATATTGACCACCACCTAGAAGTAACAACATCATCCCCACCCTCTTTCCTTGACAGGAGCATGTCAAAGGAAATTAGCTAAAGGAGAAAGTGTGAATGAGATCCAGAGTGCCACAACATAATACCCAAAATATCCAGGATTCAATAGTAAATACTCATCATACCAAGAACAGTAAGATGTCAAGTTGAATGAGAAACAACAATGCCAACACTTAGATGACAGACATGTTGGAATTATCTGACAATGATGTTAAAGCAACAATCATAAACATGCTCGCATGAGCATTTATGGGTATGCTTGGAACTAGTGAACAAAAAACAAAAACAAAAAAAATCTCTGAAGAGAAACAGAGATATAAAGGAGAACCAGATGGAAATTGTAGAATTAAAACATGCAATGACTAAAATAAAGACTTAATGCAAGGTCCAAGCAACAAAATGAAGGTGCCCAAAAAACCCACAAAACAAACAAACAAACAAAAACACGAACAGAGCCTAGGGATCTGGGCTAGATCATAACAAACTATGAAACATTTATATAGTTGGAATCCTTGATGGAGAGGAGAAAGAGAGTGGGGCTTAAAAAGTACAGAAAATGCCTAAAAGTTTCTCAAATTTGGAAAAAAGAAAACATAAACCTACAGATTCAAAAAGCTAAATCCTGAAACTGGAAATCCTCAAAAACATCAACAGTAAGAGAAAGCTCACCCAAATTTCTGAAAACTTGAAGACAAAGACAAAAGATTAAAGCAGAAAGAAAAAAAATGCCATCTTACCTCTAGGGGGAAAATAATGCAAGTGACAGTGGATTTCTCATCATAAACTATACAGGACAGAAAGAAGTGGCACAAAAATATTAATGTGTTGTGAAAAAACAACAGTCAATCCAGAAGCCTATATCTAGTGAAACTATCCTTCAGTCAAGGAAGGGAAATAAAGACAGTCCCAGATTAAGAGAAAATAAAGAAATTTGTCACCATCAGAATTAGTCCAAAAGAATGGCTAAAGGAACTTATCTAAAAAGAAATGAAATAATGCATGAAAAATCATCTTAGCAAAGAGATTTATAAAGATAAAAGTAAGGTTCCTATGCTTTAACTGATAAAATGACAACACTGGTATATTGTGAACACTCATGCTTAATAATATATTACCAAGATCAACTACTGAAAAAATGCTACAAAGAGAGATACAGTCAAAGACACTGTAGATACATAAAAATAGACTTCCAAAACCATATTCAAATAGATTGCAAGAATACAGGAAGAAGAAAACAGGAGAACAGGACAACAAATCAAAGTTAAAACAACAGGTGTAAACCTTAACATAATAATTACACTAAATGTAAAAGTCAGAGATTAGCAGAATCAACTAAAAATAATTACCCAACTCTATACTGTATAAAAACAAACAAACAAAGAAACACACAAAACTACTGAAATTATAATGTGCACAGGTTGAAAGGAAAAGATGTATATTGAAAATGTTATTCAAAAGAAAGCAGGCGAGGCATTATTCATATCAGCTACGGTAGACTCCAGACAAAGAAAATTACCAGAGGTGAAAGGGGTAATTATTTCATGAAAAATGGGTGAACCCACAGAAAACACATAGCAATCCTAAATGAGTGTTCAGGAAACAACAGAAATGTAAAATATGTGAAACTGAAACAGAGAATTAAAAAGATAAATAGACAAATCCACAATTATTTTTGGAACTTTCTCTCAGCAATCGATAGAACTCAAAAGAATATCAGCCATTGTATGCAAGCACTCAACAACACCATCAACCAAAAGAACACATTAAATATTTACATGACACACTATCCAACAACAAAATGCATGATATTTTTAAGTGTCCACAGAACCAATACCCAATTAAGCCATATCCTGGATAACACAAACCTCAATAAATTTAAAAGGATTGTGATATTACAGAATAATGCATTTTCTGACAACAATGGAATTTAATATAAATCCGTAAGAGAGAGATTACAGGAAACTATTCAGACACTTTGTGGCAAAATAGCACACTTTAAAAGAATCATGGGTCAAAGCGGAAATCCCAAAGGAAATCTAAAAACATAGAACTAAATCAAATGCAAAATACAATAGTATATCAAAATGTGTGAAGCATCGCTAAAATGGTGCTGAAGGGAAATTTATAGCATGGAATGTATCCATTAGAAAGAGAAAAATTATCAAATCACTTATCTAAATTCCCAACTCAAGAACCTTGTATAAGAAAAACAAACCTCATGAAGCAGACGGAAATCATAAAGACAAAAGAAGAAATGAATGAAATTGAAAATAAAAAACAATTTAAAAAATCAATTGAAAAGAGCCATTCTTTAAAAGATCAATAATGCTGATAACCTCTTAAATCTGATAAAGAAAAAGGAGAACAAATATTTAAATTACCAATATCAGTAATAAAAGATGTCAATATCCTGGTGAGGTATTTACAGATTGGAAAAATGCTGCCATTGGAGGGGACTGATGGAGGGTATAGGCATTGTCTCTATATCATTTATTATAATTGCATGAGAATCTAAAAATTATAACAAAATAAAACATTTAATTTTAAAAAGACTTTACCAAAATTCCAGCACTTATTTCATTGTATTCAGTCTAGGTGATTCTAGACTTGCAATATATTTACCCCAATGAAATTACTAATCTAGTCAACATTACTTATAGAAACTTCAGTTTTTAAGGAAAATATTGAAGCTTGACTTTTATAAGACAAAAAAAAACACATTTTAATTGTACATATTGATAAATCTTTATGAATGTAATAAAGTATTTCTCTTAACCTCCCCAAATTTATATGTAAAACAACATTTTTATTTCCTTTTTTTGATGTATCTTAGATTGAATTCACTTACCTAAATGTATATGAGTAAGATTAATCAATTCATCTTAAATGTCAACTGAGTCTTATGATGATGCATGCAAATTTGAAAATCTAAGTAACCCAGAAAGTGAAACTCAATATAGTAGCAACCCCTACATTTATCGTAATCTCTTTTTATTTTCTAACATGTCTATTATTGTTTCAATTCAAATTTATTTTTGGAATGCAATTTTTCATTAAAAAATTGCATGTTTATCATCTTCATGAGATTTCTTTACAGTCAATAAAGAAGGGAATGTATACTTTCTTTTAAACTGTTTGTTCATTAATTTAAGTTCTCTTGAAATGAAAACTTTGATATAAATACATAAATAATAATGTTATATCACAAGAAATTATTAGTCACATATATTTACAAAAACAGAAACATTTATTCTTCAGCTATGGTAGATACTTGTACCAGTTGCAATAAAGATGGCATTGCCTAGTTAAACTATAAACTTGACTTATTTACATCATCCCAATTAAAGATACAGCTAAAGTAAATAAAGTGAAACTAACATATAATTTTGAAATATTCCAGTCTCAACCTGATAATAATAAATTATAAGACAGGCATTACTCTAAGGTTATAGCTCCGACAAAAATATCTTTTTTGCATCCAGATGTATATTATTTCTAAAAATAGTTTCTGAACCAGTGATGACAAACAGTACAGTTTCTACTTACATGATAAATTATGAGAGCAATATAACTTATTAATGGAGATAAATTTTGGTACAATATTTAGGAAAGGTGTTTTCCATACAATGATAAATCAACTTAGGAATGCATTTCAGTGTGCTATACAATGCTTAATTTTCTTCTCTGCCCACTTTATATATGAATCTGTCATTAATTTATAAGAATTCAAGGAATCCTTTATATAGTATTTATATTAGATATAATGTTTTGAGGAAACTGAAAGCTCTATTTTTAAAAATTTGCATTGTGTTGAGTCCGGCAGCATTTGAATTACACTGATAGGAATTAAGGTATGATCCTACATACTGGTATAATTTAAGGGCTCAGACAAATTAATTTTGAAAATCAATAGAAATGTGGACCATTATGCTATTATTTTCCCAAAAGTATACAGAGAAAAATATTTTAAACTACAACAAGAAGATTAGAAGAAATCAATTTCCATATCGATTACCTCAAGTTAAATACAGTTTAATGTTAGTTTCAAAGCAGTTTTGTCCAAAAGATTAACTAGTTTTCATGCAAAAGCTTTAGATATTTCAATGTAATGGAATTAAAGATAAAAATATGAAAGATGCATATCATTGCAGCAATTTTCCAAAATACTCCACATTTTTGCAGGAAATATATGCTTATAAGATGTCAACTCTCTTTAGGATATTCAAATATTAATTTTGCACAATAGGTCAAATACCATGAAAGGCCTTAGAACTAAGTCAGCCAGCCTACTGAAGCAAAAACTGAAGCTAAGATATTTAAGTGACTTATTTCAGTTCAATACCTGACAAAGGCATCAGTCAAAACAATATCCTGTGTTATTAAAATTGTCAGGCTTTCCATGATGCTTAATGCATATTTGTTTGGGGTTTATAAGATCAAAAATACAAATCTTCAGTCATTTCAATATGTCACCTGGATAAAAGTTGAATTTAATACTTTCAAACATCTAATAGAATCCCAGTTATAATCTTTTAAAACAAATATTTAAGGGACAATTAAATCTCTAATAATGAAATGAGTTGATTTTTCTAATTGTAACATCTCTTCGGATGTTCTTTTAAACTTTCCATAACATAAACACATTCATCCATTCCTTTATTCACTCACATGACCTACAATGAAAATGAGTTAGGACAAGAGGGATTAATTAAAGAACTATCTTTGGTACTACAGCAATGAGAAAAAAGGTAGCTGGTGGAGTTAAAAACTCCATCAGACTTTATCTTGGTGATGTTTTGAAGCACATGCAATAGGAGACTTTGTACTACATCTTAATCATTGAGAGCCAGCTCTATGGGAATCATAACTGACAAGGTCTACCATACAAGGTTATGTTAGGAAAGGTAAATCAGCTTACATAACACAGAGAAAAAATTGATCTGTACACACTCACACCATCTTACATTCCAAAACGCATACCAGTTCTAGAGGCAAATTTTCTTTTTCATGTTAGAACAGTTGTAAATGGAGTAAAAAAAATGAAGAAGGAGGAGCATACAAATAACACTGATGTGCATTCTAAATGAAACTTAGAATCTC
This sequence comes from Rhinolophus sinicus, assembly GCF_036562045.2. Classification (NCBI taxonomy): domain Eukaryota; kingdom Metazoa; phylum Chordata; class Mammalia; order Chiroptera; family Rhinolophidae; genus Rhinolophus; species Rhinolophus sinicus. The sequence goes on from NC_133754.1 coordinate 69,892,983, forward strand.
TGTGGACTAGCAGCAGTTACAACAGTAGGCACAAGATGAAAAATAGATGCTGAGATGTCAATAAGGAAAACACAAGACTCCAGATGCCCTTTCTGCTAAAAGCAGATTCTGGGCTCACCATCTACAGGACTCTGCTGCCAAGTACATCTTGCATATGGTGCTTGGTGCTGCCTAAAACGAGATCCATATAAAGAAAACATCAAAAAGGATCACAGGACACAAACTATTCTGATGTCAAGAGTCCAGTTTAACTACACTTATCTACAAGGTGCCAATTTCCTCTGGAGTAGAACTGGCACACTGGACCTTATGCATCAGTTAGTGAATTCAAGTCACCTTTTAATTACAGCATGATCTCTACACACAGCCCGACTCCCCAACAAGGCTCTTCACTACCTATTACTCTGTCAATGAGAGTAGTTCAGTTCCTAAGCAATCCTCAGGATATTTTCTACAAAGGCAATGTCAAGGATTCTTCAGCATGCAAGTAGGTGTGCTTGTTGGATTTCCATCTCCACAGGGGAATAAAAAGATGAAATATAATCAGCTGCATGGTCAGCATAGCCTAACACAAAGGGTCAGGAGGGTAATGAGCAGTACTGAAATAACTAGAAAGCATAGGAGAAAATGTCTTATGTTAAAATATAATCATCTGTCTTATCAAGAGCATCCTAGTATCTTTGGCAGTAATTTGAAAGCTGCTATAATTTTAAATGTATAATCAGGAAATCACAACATCCAGTGACCACTGCTACTTTACAGAATTAGACCAGTTCTTTTCACATGTGAGGAAGTGTGCCAGTCAGTAGAACTGTACCACAGTGACTGCTTAGATTTTAATTTAACCTATTTTAAGATTCTCAGAAAGTTTAAACCTCTCATCTCTGTCATTACAATGGCTTTCTGTGCCATTGCTACAGGGCAAAATCGTTTGGAGGAGAGCTCTGAAGTGCACGCTAAGGACAGAATTACCTGTGTTCTAGTTCTATTTTTTCCCCGATGTGTGTATTCTTTTCAAGGATACTATAAAAGTGCTATTTCAAAGACCTCTAGCAGCATCCATTGGAATCATCTTGGGGCAGGCAGACGATAGTAGCTCAATGAATATTCATAGCAGCACATGGCCCATTATGATTCAGTGTGCTGTGCAAAATACAGCTGCTTTGCTCCAAACCCACCAGGAGAGCAGAGGGTACTTGTTTTAAGTGGTCCCCAAGGTCAAAAACTAGTTAGCAATTTCATAGTTAGAAAATTATCCATTTCTCTACACATGTTAAAAGCAGTCTCTTTTAAAGCATTCAGAGATCTCTAAACTGGCTTCTTTCTTTGCTACTAAAAGTAAACTATTTGAAGGCTGATGAAAACAAAAATAGACTCCATAGGAATCTAAGCTCCCTTCATGTTTTTATTTTTTCTCTCCTATGTTTATTTCTGATGAATATTTATATGATGATAGGTTCAGTGGTTTTAGACTAGAAAAGATACAATCTGTTAGGAATCCATTGTTAACAGTGAAATCCAATCATGTGTCAGGGCATTGTTACCTAGTGGAAATGTCATTGAACTAAGAAACAGACGGTTTCCCTTACAGTTTATATTTTTGTTTATATTTGAGAAAGTTAGTTTTCCACTTTTAAAATGGGATAAAAATAATTACTCATACCTAATTAAAAAAAAAGCAGGATCAACAAAAGGACAAGACAAGTCATGGACTAGGAGAAAATATTTGTAATGGACACATCTGATAAAGAACTGTTATGCAAAATATATTTTAAAGAAACAAAAACTTAAAATTGAACAATAAGTAAATGAACAACCTGATTTAAAGGATGGGGAAAAGAAACAAATGGACATCTCGCCAAAGAAAATATACAAATAGCAAGTATTCAAAATCACATGTCATTAGAGAATTGCAAATTAGAACAATAATGAAATACTAGTGCACACCTATTAGAATGACTAAAATCCCAAACACTGACAACATGAAATGCTAGGAAGAATGTGAAGCAGCAGGAACGCTCATTGCTGGAAAACAGTTTGGCAATGTGTTAATGAAAGTAAACATATTCTTATTGTACAATCCAGCAACCACACTCCTTTGTATTTATCCAAAGGAACTGAAAACTTATGTTTACACAAAGATTTGAAGATGGTTGTTTATAGCATTAATAATACTTGCTAAATCTGGAAGCAACCAAGGTGTCCCTCAGTAGGTTATTGGATAAACAAACTGAGGTTCATCCAGACAATGAAATAAACTCATCATTAAAAGGAAATAAGCTATAAAGCCATGAAAAGACATGGAGGAAACTTTTACTGAGTGGAAGACAGTCAAAGGCTAAATACTGTATGATTCCAACTATATGACATCTTGGAAATGGCAAAACTACAGAACCAGTAATAATAATAATAATAATAATAATAATAATAATAATAATAATAAAGTGGTTTTCAGGGGTTGAAGGCAGAGAGAGCGTGAATAGGACTTTTAGAACAGTGGAATTATGCTCTATGATATTACAGTGGGAGACACATATCACTATACATTTGTCAAAACCCATACATGTACAACACAAATAGGAAACCCTAATGCAAACTATAGACTTTGGGTGATAATGATGAGTCAATATAGGCTTCTCTACTGTAAGAAATGCACAGTTATGATGTGGGAGGCTGATAGTGGGAGAGGTTATACATGTGTGAGTATAGAGAGTAGATGGAAATGCTGTCCTTTGTTCTCAATTTTTCTCTGCACCTAAAACTGCTCTAAAAAAATAGATTTTAAAAAGAAAAAGAAACAGGAAGCAAGAAACATCCTATTTAAAAAGAGTAATAATTCCAAAATTTAGTCTAAACTTGAATATTGATATATTTTAAGTGGTAATCACTTTAATTTAAAAGAAGTTTGTCAAAATGAAACCATAATCACTAGAAGAAAAGATAAAAGAATTCTTCTGTGAACTTAGTGTAGAAAAAGTATTTCTAAGGATGCTAAAATTCACATATAATTTAAAGATGGATATATTTGACTACATAAAATTTTTAGAAGTTCATGCCAAAGGATGTCACAAGCAAAATCAAATGACAGCTGACAGATTAAACATATGTGACCGATACCATGGTGGAAGGAAAAATCCCCATTACATGTGGAATCCCTAAAAGTTAAAGGACAGAGTAATAAAACCCAGATAAAAAAATGGACAAAATACATTAACAGGCAATTTATAAATAAATATTTTACAGTGACCCTCAAACAGATAAAAAGTTTTGACTCAATCATAATTAGAAATATTTAATTTAACACATTTTTTGCGGGAAACAAGTAAACTCGTCATATCGCCTCTAGTTGGAACCGGCAAAAATTTTGCAAAGTAAATAAATAGAGACCTCTTTTTAAACTAAAACACTGAAAGTTTCATAGAAAAATATCAAATAGATCGAAAGATATGAATATTTTACGGAAAGTCTAATTTTGGCGAGAAAATATCAAAAAAGCCCCGCCTTACGACGCGATTTGGCGGGAAAATGCCCGCTTACTTAAAAGAATACTAAGATACCATTTCTTATCTATCAGATGAAAAGATGAGCAGTGCAGTGCTGATGAATTTGGGAAACAGGGTGTATCATATATTGCTGGTGAAAAGGAGCATCACCCTACACATATTGGAGAGAAACTTGTCAATACCTATTGAAATGTGTATATAACTATATCTGTATATGTACATATACATCTATATTTAAAATCTGTATCTATCCATACTCACTCTTGCTTTCTGACCAGGAATCCCAGTTCTGGGAATCTACTCTTAAGGCATACACCTCCAACAGCATATAAATAATATAGACAGAAGATTATTTGTAATTGTGAAAGTTTAGAAAATGTAAATGTCCATATACTTCGGAGAGAGCTTGAATGGACCTGGAGGAGGGAAAATACAAGGTGAACCTGGAATATCTTCTGGTGCCAAAGATTAAGGAAGTACTCAGAGAAAGGTAAGGGAATATCAAAAGGCCACAAGAGCCAATCTGTCCCCAGAATGGAAAAGAATGAGGAGACAAGCAAATTTTACATGGGGTGTGTTTTATATCCTGGAACAGAAAAAAAAAAAAACCTCAGTGGAAAACATGGTAAAATTAATATAGTAGTAGAGTGTCGTAGATTTAGTTTATATTGTACAGTATGAATATCTTAATTTTGATAAATATATTATACTTATGTAAGTTGTTATAATTAGAAGAAATTGGGAAAAGGTACACAAGAATTCTTTTTACTGAAAGTTTGCAACTTTTCTATAAGTCTAAAATTGTCTCAAAAGACATTAAAAATAATATCAGATACTTTTTTAGCCACATTTAAGATCTGGACATTGAGCAAGAAAAGACGATGCAAACTGCCTCAAACAGTTGTGCAAGCACAATTTAAATCCAAGAAGCCTGAATTGTGAAACTATGTTCTAAACTATTCATAAATTCAAAAACCCTAAACTACATAGACAATTTGCATTAACTATGAGTCAATTAAGAACGGTTTTCAGGGCGTATCAGTGCTCACCCCCAGTGTGTGGAATCCGAGATGGTCAGCAGAATCTGTGGTTACCCCAAATTAGGTGGATCGTTGATATTTAGTGGGATGGGGCCAGGGATGCTATTAATAGCTCTGTAGTTTGCTGGAAAGTTTTATATACTAACAACTGACATTTCCAAATATCAATAGTACACTTACACACTGAGAAATGCTGAGAGGAACAGAGCAAGTCCTTCTAAGTCTGAAGGAATACATTTGTCTCTACTTGGACTTGCTTGCTAGATTAGGAAAGATAAAATTGTGCCATGTTTTCCTAAAGTAGAACAGCAGAATGCTAACAGCTTGCCTTGTCCTAGAGCTAGCGCTCAGAAACTAAAGTTGGGGGCACAAGATTCTTATCCAATTTGCATAAACGTTTCTAAATGGCTTTGTTAATGATTTTAATTATTATTTGATATGTTAGTAAAATAATAGGCAATGCTTTTATTTGGACCATAGTCTCTTGTTAAAACTGGAGGCTTCCATGAGTCAGGTCTCCAACAATTTTGATTAATCGCAGTATGTTTCCTAATAGGAAAAAGTGACTTTCTCTCCTCATTATTTAGCATATTGAAAAATCATCAAACTTCCTTAGTAATAGCTGTGAAAAGGGGCTGTACTGGTTGGTGGACTGGAATGCTATCTTTATGCAATAAGGCCCCCTTAGCAGGCATGCTGGCTGTGGGATTCACTGTCAGCTCCCATTAACAGTAGCTCCCGTAGTCTTTGTAGATGCTTCTCTCCATAGTGATAATAACTTGCCTTGGCAGCAGTACTGTCAACAGCTTGTCCCATAGGATATATCTTCCCCCATTCTAATGGCTTCCATTCAAAGCAACTCCGAGTTTTAGCATTCTGTTCTTTCTAGAAGGAATATAGCTTTCTCTAGCAATCAATAATGGGAACATTTATAGTATCCCCAGTGACTCTCACCAGCTTACACTTGTCTAATTTCTTTCATAGCTACTTCCTGCTACCCATATCGTAAGCCTGTAGAGCCTGTTAGAAAGGCATAATCTCAGGTCCTACCCACAACTACTGACTCAGAAACTGCATTTTAGCAAGATCCCGGGTGATTCATTCACCATTAAAGTTTAAGATGCACTGACTTAGGTGTGTTAATGTGGCAGTTTCTGTACCACTTTTAAGGGCCAGCTCACACCAGGATCCCTGAGGGATTTTTCAGTGACAGCTTGCTTCAGAACTCTCCCACAAACTATAAATAAAGGCTTTAGAGTTACACACTATTCAACATAAAGTTCTAATAAACATAATTTGTGACTGTTAAAAAATTTACTTAAGGCTATTTTTAAAATATATATGGTTTTACTTGTAAACAAATTCTGAAAGATGCCATAACAAAACATGCCTCCTTCCACTAGATAATAAGCTCCTTCGGGGTCAGTACATAGGAGTAACTGAGATAGATGACACTGCATAACCCTTTGCCAATATCGTCAGACATTGCTATATATGTCTTCTCCTTCTTGGAAATAGTCTGAGTCTAAAAGCATTCGGAAAAGATTTTTCTTTGATCCATTTTGAGTTAATTTTGGTATATGGTGACAGATAGCAGTCTATTTTCATTCCTTTGCATGTGGCTTTGCAATTCTCCCAGCACCATTTATTGAAGAGGCTGTCTTTTCTCCTTTAGAATGACTATCATCAACAAGACAAATAGTAACAAGTGTTGGAGAGGCAGTGGAGAAAAAGGAACCCTTATATACTGTTGGTGGGAATGCAAATTGGTGCAGCTGCTATGGAAGGCAGTGTGGAGGTTCTTCAAAATATTAAGAATAGAATTACCATATGACCCAGCAATCCTGAGTCTATACCCAAAAAAATCTGAAAATATTTATCTGTAAAGATATATGTACCCTGATGTTCATTGCAGCTTTATTTACGGTGGCCAAGACATAGAAACAACCAGTGTCCTTCGATAGATGACTGGATAAAGATGTGGTATATATATATATATAAACACAATAGAATACTATTCTGCAATAAGAAAAGATGAAATAGTACCATTTGTGACAACATGGATGGATCTTGAGATCATCACGCTAAGCAAAATAAGTGAGAGAAAAAAAGTCAAGAACCATATGACTTTACCCATATGTTGGATATAAAACTGAAAGTAACAAAAGGAACAAGACAAACAAAAAAACAAAATAAAAGCTCATAGACACAGACAACAGTTTGGTGGTTACCAGAGGGTAAGGGGGAAGAAGGGTGGTAGAAGAGGGAAAAGGGGATGAAATATATGGTGATGGAAGGAGAACTGACTCTGGGTGATGAACACACAATGCAATATATAGATGATGTAGTATAGAAATGTACAGTTGAAACCTATAGAATTTTACTAACTAATGTCACTCCAATAAATTTAGTAAATGAAAGAAATAATACTTAATGTCTGTCCTCAAGTAATTTACACATCTGCAAAAAAACAAAAATGTAAATAAGTAATTATGCTAACTGGACAATATATAGAGAGGTGAAAGCAAAATGGATCACATAGGCAATTGTGTATTTATAAAATGCTCATGTGATTTTGACATGTAATACTCCTAGAGCAAGTTACATATTATTGTAAAAACATATTTAAGTAATCTTTTGATAAAAAAATTATATCCACTTATGTTTGATGGTACTGATGCAGTTATTTTCTGAGTGAATACTGAGTACATAGTAAAGGGATATAATTCCCTTTTCTGGAAAATGAAAAGCGTACTTAATGTTAGTTTGAATCAAATAACTATCAGGTGAAAATAGTCTAATATTGGCCACTTTATCTGGGTCAAGTTAATTTATCAATGCTAATTTAAAATCTAAAGGAAAAAAAAAAATCCCGAGCTGAACTCATTTACATTTAATTCACAACAAATGTCTACTTTACTTTGTTTCCAAGAGTTGGCACAGCACACCAGACCTTTGATTTCAGGCAGACCTGCAAAAAATTCTTCTGCTTTATCACATTCTAGCTATGCTATATTGCATAGGATTAATATCTCTTTGTTTCAGCTCACTGTACATTAAATACAGCATATTATGTATCTTATAAAACTATAAACAAATAAATGAAGCCTTTATGCAAAGTTCTTAGCCTAGAACTAGAGCATAGTAGATGCTAAATAAATGTAGTAGAAGCAGCTGTGCTGGTTGGTGTTCAGCTATACTGGGTTACAGTCATGAGTAGTAATCTGAGTCATTCACCAGATCCTACAAATAAATCAAACAAAAACCACACTAAAATCACCACCCTTTTCTTTAAAACATAAAGCGTAAAAGCATCAACTTTCATGACATATTCAATTTGAGCTCATTTTATAATATCTTGCTCCATTAATAAGTAGTGCCACCTTTCAAAATTTTTTGCTTACTCTTAAAATTCATATCCAGTGTAACTTTCTAAAATGGATTATGATTATTTTCATACATGTGTGATCTCATTTTCTATTTTTTCAAATTAATCTTTATTAAATTTATTGGGATGACAGTGATTAGTAAAATTACATAGGCTTCAAGGGTACAATTCTATAATACATCATTTATATACTGCATTGTGTGTTCACCACCCAAGGTCAGTTCTCCTTCCATCACCATATATTTGAAGTTTATTAGCGCTTGTGAACAAGGCAGTGCCTCATCTAACTCAGCAATGGTAGGAGTGCAACAAATATTTAATAACATTGAAATGTGAACTAAATAAGGATTTAAATAAGTATTTCACTTTAATAATTTCATGGATAAATAAACTGTAGGCCATGAGAATCTTTAAGCATTTTTTGTTTCATGTCCATGCAGATCTTTAGAGAAAAAAATATAAAAATTAGACCTTTATAGATTTTCATTGACTTTTCATAAATCATTCTTTTGTTTTCGAAAATAAATTGCTGTACAACAAGCATATCAATTCAACTTGCTCGATAAAATCAAGCTTTCTGTCACCTGACAATGTATGAAGATGAAATAATAATTAACGTACTTAACACATGATTATCCCATGTGTATGCACTGGCTTTTTGTGCAGTCCATCGCCACCCTAATCAAACATTATCCTGTGTTGATTCCACTACAATAACCTGCTCATTGGTCTTTTGAAATCCTTATAGCCCACCTTCTCCCTCCCACTCAGTTCTCCACCCCACAACCAGAGGCATTTCAAAATGGAAATCCAATCAAGTCACCACCACCACTTTCGTTACTCCTTCATCTTTTCCTTAAAACATGTCCATGACTATCATTTTAGGGAAAGACGAAGCTCCTTGGATGCCTTATGAAGCCCATAACCTCACCACTAATTATAGCAGAGTTTCTTAACCTCAGCATTATTCACACATTGGGATGCATAATTCTTTGCTGTGGCAGTTGTTGACCATGTAGGATATTTAGCAACATCCCCAGCACCTATCCATTAAGTGCCAATAATACTTGCCCAAGTGTGACAACCAAAAATGACTCTAGATATTAACAAATGTCCCATAGCAGGCAAAACTGCCTCAGTCTCACCTGCCCATCAACCTAGGTAATATTGTAATATTGTAAAGGGATTAGTCATAAGGGTCTGAAGTTCAAACATAACACTACAGTTCAAATTTTCACTCCCTTCAACCGTTGCTTTCTCACTCAGCCGTATAGTTCTTGTCCTGCCTTCTTGCATTTTCCTTTTTAAATATTACTCATTCTTCTGAGCTTAAGCATTACTTAGGGGATCTCTATGTGACACTACTTATTCTCTCAAATACCTCTCATATGTGAATGGAAAATAGGAATCTTTACAACATTTATCACAATTGCAAATTTACATTTGTTTATGTAATCATTTGATGAATGATTGTCTTACTAAAGGTTTATTCTTTGTTTTTGTGTTCTCCTCACTCTCCAGTGTCTAGCAAAATTGCTGTCACATAGTAAAGTTTCTGTCATATAGTAGATGTTTAATAAAAAATATTTGGAGGGAATTAAAACATATAATTTAATTTTCTCTATGATGTAGATACTATTATTAATTTCATTTTAAAGATAAAGTGATAAATTCTTACATAGGTAATGAAAACAACAAATTTTACATCTAAAACTTGTCAGAGCCAGAATTAACTTCATTTAATTCCAGATCCGACATTCTTAGCCCTTGTGTACTTGGAGAATCACTTGGAAAGTCACTTTTAGAAAATTACTTCTGATATATTTATTCTCTTTATTTTCTGTTTGAGTGTATTTCTGAGCACGTGATGAGGACAGAGTGTGTGTTGACTGGATTTAATCAGTAATTAAACTGAGAACCATTCTGATACAAAAGATAGATAAGCACATAAAGGTGTGAATGAAAAGTGCCAAAGATATAATCAACCTTTTTGAAAAGGCTCAGAAAGTCATCTAGACCAGAGTGATGAAAAAAGACTGGCTTGTCACAGCCCCCTACTAATATAAAAATAACCAGTCCTCAGGTGTGTTCAGATACTTGCACTGAAAAATAGTAAGTAGTCTTAACAATGTCACTCACTTATTAGAATTTTAATGATCTAGGTCCACGTACAATAGTCACTTCACCAGTGCAGTGAAAGGAACACATCAAGGCTTACTGATGGGGTGCCTTCAGGAGAAACCTTTCATTTCTCTGAATCCTTTGCAAAAAATATTCTCAGGCAGACACATGTGTAAATTTTAATTAAGTTTTTTTCTAACCCCTATAAAAACTAAACTTATACATCCTATTTTAATGGACTTTTTATTTCCTTTAAGAACTCAATAAGCCTTTCTTTCATAACTCGTGTTTTCTTCACAAATGTAACACAGACTAAAGCATGGAAAATTTATAGTATTTCCCAAAATGATTAAATGATTCAGAATGTAGACTATCTGTGACATGTAGAATGTTATTATATTCATTTAGTATACCTCATATCACAGAATGGTGAATAATTGGCAGTGATGAAAAATACAGGATTATCCAGTATTACCATATGTTCATGAATCATACTCTTGGCAATGATACTATATTATTAAGGATGTTAACTAACAACCAGATGTATGCTACATTTCTGCCAGCAATCACACATATCAGTCCAATTTAATTCTAAGTACATGACCAAATCTTCAATTATTTTGATGGTATACATAAGGAGGCCTGAATTGCTGAATTGAATATATCAATGGAGATTATGCTTCCCATACAAATTCCCTCAAAGGGAGATCCCTTTTGCTAATCAATTATTCAACATATCCTATAATTGTCACCAACTCATTTGAAAAGTAATTGACTACAAATGTCACATTGGCTACACAAATTTGAAAGCCAATTTAATATTTACTAAATATTATGAATAAGCTGTTAAATGAATAAAAATAACCCTGACAGTGCCCATTTAACATTAGTAAATACAATAAATTGCTCCACATATTAATTTAAATATCAAATAAAGTTGTGTCAATAATCGTTATTATGATGATCTAACTAAATGGATAATTTTACTTCCTAGGCAAGTAAAGTTAAAAAGGGTTCAAATGAATGTCATATACACATCAAAGTAATCACACTGAGTAAATACATCAGTATCTGAAATAATCAGAAATGCCCATAAACTTTTCCAAATATAAGTTCAACCTATAGATGTGGTTATTTATTTACCTATCTGTGATATAGTAAAGGGAAACATAATGATATTTTTTACTTGCTCTAACACATCAGGAATTTATTTGCATTAAGAATGAACAAGTCAGAAAAAATAAAATATTAATAACTTGAAGAATCTTATGTTAAATTTGAAACAGAGTTGATTCTCGTAAATTACAGTTATAGTCTATATAAAGTCACTGTGAATACTGAATTAGTGAATACAAAACCATTGCTCCTAAGGGGTAATTCAAGATTAAGTTCCTGCAAGCTTCTGGTCACAACATTTTTGTCAATCTCTCAATATAAATCCTGCTTTATGTGTGTTTCTCTTTTTTATGACAACTTATTTTAACATAGTTTTGATTCATTAACACGGAACTCATAACCAACCACTATATAACTCATGCCTGAATGAAGCTTACCTAACACACACATATTTTATCTGTAAGGCACATCACTGGGGTTTAGCAACACTTAACAGCCCTTCGGTGCTAGGCCATTTTAAACAGTTTAATCACCAACAAAAAGCACGAAAATGCAAAGAAACTTGGCAGTAAATAGATTGGAAAGGGACATGTATTTACAGTATGAGCGCTGAAACACAAATGTGGAGTCCTCCTGCCCTACCTCAGCTAGGAATGTGCACATCAGGTGACTCAAGTTCTTCACCATTCTGCACATATCCACAGATGACTGAAAAAGCCCTGAGGATATTGATTGGGGAGTTACAAATTAGTTTTGTAAATAGGCAATTTCACAAATATGAAATCCATCAATAAATGTGGACAGACTGATCACTATGTAAGAGCGAAAAAACATTTGATCATCTTCCATTTTAAAGACCCTATGCTTTATTGTACAGCCTAAAATGATTCAGGCTGACCTAAGGAAAGTGATCTTTTCCAATCTCTTTATTAGTGCAGTGTGAAAACAAACTTTATGGAGGATCACCTGGATACTGGATAAACCTTGAAATCAGGTATTCAAATAACTTTTAACAAAAATGACTTTAATTTAAAATAAATATCATTCTTTTAGAATGTAAACTTCTTGAGAAGAGGAATTACCACATATCTTACTTACTTTTAATAAATCTGATTAATAACTTCTTGGGAGGTGCTCTCAATCCATATGTCATGATGACAATACAGTATAACAATTTATATTTGGTTTTAAATGTATTATAACTTATATTTAATTATATTACATCATTCAATCTATAATTCTAGGCATCTTCCACTTTGAAGAAATCATATGAGCTTAGTGGAATTTACTCTGGAAAATACTTTCTTGATGGACAGTTATTAAATGTTAGTATAATTCTAATTAAAATGTTTTTGGTTTTATAAACACAAATGTATATATATATATAAAATTTATACATATATTTATATATAATATTATATATAAATATATAATATTATATAATACATAATATATATTATAGAATATATATTACATACATATATATGTGTATATACATATGTATATATCACAAATATATATAATAAAATATAACCTGGTGTTATATTACTATAAGACCGGGTCTAATATAATATAATATAATATCATATCATATAATATAATGTAATACCGGGTCTTATTTAATTTTTGCTCCAAAAGATGCATTAGAGCTGATTGTCCATGGCTAGGTCTTATTTTCAGGGAAACACGGTATATATACATATGTTCAAGAAGAGGAAAGTTGCAATATCTATTAGATGAAAGTATCTCTATATTTTCTATAAGATTTTCATTTGTTTGTTTGTTTGCTTATTTATTTATTTAATTTCACCCTGGGTCAGGAAACATCAATGGCTGTCCGTTTCCCATGTCGGTGACATTTTTATGATTTCTTACCTAACAGACTGGGTCACAGAAAGCTACAATTTTTCACTCCACCTAACAATAAACTACACATTTTCAGTTTTACTAGACAGTGATCATACCCCTCCTCCCATAGGCACCTTGTTTTAAAAAAAGTTAGCACTGTAATAAAACAGGAAAAAAAATAAATGTCTTAAAAAAGACACATTATCAAACTCAGAACTTATTATAATCCTAAAGGATGGTAAACAGTGGTAGTAATTGTGATATAAACACCAAAATTTGTAGAAATTAAGTAGGTTTGTGAAAACTCTTTTGGTGTGATGCATCTTTTTCAGGAAACCCATCATTCTTTTGCCCTTTCTATAATTAAAATACTTTCTTTGATTTTTATCTACATATACTCATTATGACCAGATTTATAATGTAAAAATACATCAGTTTAGGTTTCATTCACTGCAAATTTTAATTTTCAAAGGTTTTTCTCTCTTGTTCCTAGGGATCACTTTTATTGCTTTCCACTTTTATATACTTTCCCCAAAAGTGTTTGGTCTGCTTTTCTCATCAAACCACATTTCTCAAATAATGAAAAATTTGCTTTCCTAGCTTTTTTAAAATTCAGTGTTTTCAGTATGTGATCACAGGTGCTATAGTAATTTTAAGTGGTTCCAGCTATAAACAAACACTTTGATCTTTGTTTGGTTTGTGCAGTTTTATTGCAGGTATAATTTCAATTGAATTTTTGAAATACTAGAAAAAATCATGAATCTCCCTCCACTAATGCCTTGATTTAAAAAAGCTGCTTGGTCGTGATTATTATTGGATTAAAAGACAAACAGAGATATTTGCTCAATCATCACACCTCTGAGAGACCTACAATGTCATTGTCTCTGAGCTATAGACATTTTATAGAGTTTATACAGTTAATGAGTTAATGAACTCAAGACCCAATATTAACATATTTACTTTGTAATTACTCTTTCAAGTTTAGGCTACACATAGAATAACTCAAACTTGTTTCATAAATATGCTGGGCTATCGTTAAATTATAAAGAAACTCAGTGGTAATACATGAGAATGTGGCAATACATATGCATATTTTGCAATATTAAAACAATCCTATTCCCTGACACTGACCTGACAGGCCACAGTATAATTCCTATTGAACTAGGAGAAGGATGTACCAATATTTAAATACTGTTCCCATACAAATAAAGAATACTCTTCTTATACAAATACCTCTCTCTGTGTGTATCATGGTTTAAAAAATAACATTGTTTCTATAAATAATTCTATAATAACATTTCTATTTTTCATTTTAAATACAAAGAAAGAGGATAACATCCGTGCTGAATAACAATCCCTACAAAAGTTTGCAAAGATCTCACTCTAAAACGCATAACTAGTTCATCGTTTTATGGTTTTTAAGAACTGCAAGAACGTGTTTGAGTTAACTGATCATGAAGTGGTAATTGATGTCTTTACATAAAATAAATAGTATTTACATTTTGTAGTTTTTACAAATTCTGAATGATATCTGAGAAATGCCCAGTTAAATAACAATCTGGTTTACATACTGATTTACAGAGTTAATTTACAATGAATTAAAATCTATAATAAAATTCATACCTGCTTCTATACATATTAAAATGTGTTACAATGGTTTATGAAGTACTCTCTTTGTGTCTTATTACAGAAATAAAGTTCTATTTCACTAAGATAATAACTTAAAATTACAACTATTTTCAAATAAAATTTTTATGTGTAAGACAATTAAGAATGAAGAAACTTTCTCCTGTGTCTGCTATTGCCATTATGTTAAGCCAAAGTTCTTTAATTTTACTATAATATTGTACATATGAGATAACCTCATTAAAAGCATCATTAATTTCCTACCCTCTATCCTGGAATAAATATTAGGCAAGGAAATATATACAACATGAAAAAGAATGAATCATTACATGAACAAATGATTTTACAAAAAATAATAGTAATTTTCCACCAGTATTTTCAACTACGTAGGTGTCAGTGAAAACGTTTGATGAAAATAAATAAATGAGTAGAAGTGACTGTTCATAATATATTCCAGCAGAAGTTAAAATTGCTTCTGTAAATATATATATTTTTTGAAATTATGTTTTCATCTGTAGTAGTATTCATTGCCAAATTTTGAGGAAGCCATTGTATGTGCGTGTGGGGCAGGGTACGGGGAGAAAGGGGGAGGGGGTTGATTTACAGATGAAATAAGAAATTCCTTATTGAAAGGGGTAGAAACCTTCACATTGATGAAGGGCATCTGCTACTGGGAAGAATTACTTGAAACAACATGATTTAACATCCTCTAAAAAATCTATTTTATACTTAAAACTAAAGTATTAAAAATACTTTCTAAAATACATGCATTAACAAATTGTTTTCAATTTGGATTATAAAAATACTTAAACTAACTCTTGCACATGTAAATATCCACACTGCTAATTATTTTTCATGTGTTACAAATTAGTGTAGATGATTAAGATGCTTCCCCCCTCCCCGCAGGGGAGATCTATATACTTACAAATCTGTAGGCACACAGACATATAAACTCATGTGTTCATGTAGATATGCTAGAAATTAGTTCTTAAACCCATTTAAAAAAAAATCAGACGTACATTTTGCAGTAATAGTCATCATATTTCTCCTTTAATGTTAGGTACGTTTTTACTTTATAGGAAGCTCTATGAATTAATTTAAAGACTAGGAATGATAAATAATGCTAGGCAACTCTTCACACAAAATTAAAATATATCTGTCCATTTGAAAGAAAAAAATACTTTTCTAAATTATATACTGCAGACCTTCTCCTCCAAATAACTTTGAAATTATATTCAGAGGCTAAAATACTTAAATTTACTGTTATATTTTGATTCATACTGAAAAATCAATTACTTGCCCTTGATAAAACCTTTTGTTATATCCAAATAAATTTAGTCACTGAAGAGATATTGAAAATTTTAAGTCACTGACAACTTTAATCTTGTAAGTGCATCATTCTAAAATGTGTGGGATAAATCTAAAATGGTCAAACCTGCAATAATTAAAGGTATTCTTTGGATCTCTTTATAGTGGAAGCCACCAAAAAATCTGATGTATGCCAGAAGAGTTAAGTGTTCAGATATATATTTTTTTCTCACCAATCTGACATCATAATGAATACTTATTCAATGAGCTATTATGTTGTTGTTTTAGACAGTGTAATATTTCCAATCATACAAGAACATCATGGTAAAGTTCTGTATTTTACATTACAAACTGAGAAGATTTATACTTAATTTTGTGGTATTAAAGAACAAAAGAATCATATTTCAATATAATGCTAATGAAAATAGTTTTATTTTCTTTTTAGTCAATGTACATATCTATGTCTAAGTATTGCCCCCTTTTTGAACTGTGCCTCAATGTCTTGAAGAATCAGGCCCCAAACTCCTCTGTGCATTTCCAAATGGCAGAAACTCATCTATTATTTAACAATCTTTTATATTCCCCTAATTGAGCATATATGCATATATGCATATATATATATATATATCAACAGACTGTGATCCTACCTAAGACCTACCCACAGGATACTTATTTTTTTCCCTTTGGGAAATCACTGCTGCTGGTGACAAATGTTCTTCCTCTAATTTATGATTTTGGTATATTCAATTTATTGTGCTATACATAATATCTCCTTCCTTTTTAGTTCACCTTATATTTCTTTTTACTTTTGTAAATAATTTACAGTAATAATTATACCACTTATTAATATTTAAATTCATAAAATATCTCTACAAAATTACTTACATGAATTTACACTGACATAATACTTTTGCATGTCATTAATTAGAAAAAGCTCAAACCTGCCGGCAAAAACCTTTAAAACAAACTTTGAGATATCGAAGTACTTTGGTTTTAAGCATTTGATTTTATGAGCTCATTAATGAATGTTAATATTTTTCATTGAAATTTAGTACCTATATTTTTATGCTTTTTACCACTGTGAGTTGTTTTACATACTAATGATTTTTATTATCCTATTAGTATTCTAAATTGAGTTTGGGTAATAGAAATGACACAATTATCTTATTTTTATTAGATAACTTCTCATAGTAGCTTTATACTACTTTATTCTCCTTTGGTAGTTTATTGTCTACTAAACCTGTCTATCACAATCTGCAACAAATTATTTTGTTTAGTTATATCTACTCTGGTTTATTAACCATAAAAATATTAGGCCTAAATTTCCTATAATTTAAAACATGTAAGATATTTTTTTGAACTGCTCTGATTTTTACCACAACACACAATGTTTAGACTATCTTATGTTTAACTTTACTTAAAAGAAAAGGAAATGTAGGAAATATATTATGAAACACTATTCACCTCTTCTTCAGCTATTGGAATATGTTCAGCTAATGAGGTCCCATATCATTGTGAATTTAGTATCATTCCTTTACTCTGAAACGTACAGCTCTTAATAAATGGTTAACAGTATTTTTCTTTTTTGTCTTTTTTTCCTGGAGTTTTTTAGATTTCAAGGAACTGACTCAAGTTGTTCATAAAAGGTTAGAGGATGAGTTGAAGGCATTCATTTTAAGAACATATGAACAAAAATAATTGATATGGAAGCTGATGAAAATAAAGGGCAGATGACACCAAATGTTGGTGAGGCTATGGAACAACAGAAACTCTCATCCATTGCTAGTAGGAATGCAAAATGGTACAGTTATTTTATTAGACAGTTTGTCAGTTTCTTACAAAACTAAATATACTCTTACCATACATACAGCAAATCATGCTCTTTGGTATGCAAATCATGTTCTCAACTCTCAAAGGAGTTGAGAACTCATATTCACACAAAAACTTGCACACAAATGTTTATAGCAGCCTATTCATAATTGACAACCAAGATGCTCCTCAGTAGGTGAGTGGCTAAATAAATGGTGGCACATCAGACAATGAAATGCATCCAGTGCTAAAAAGAAAAGAGCATCAAGCCATAAAAAGACATAGAGGAAACTTAAGTAACTATTACTAAGTAAAAGAAGCCAATTTGAAAAGGCTACATACCGTATATGCAGTAGTATTGCAAATATATGACATCTAGAAAAGGCCAATCAATGGAAAAGGTAAAAAACATTTGTGCTTGCCAGTAGTTGGGGAAGAAAAAGAGATGAATAGACAGTGCACAGAAGATTTTAGGTCAATGGAATTCTTCTGTGTGATAGTATAATGGTGGATACATGGCATTATACATTTCTCCAAATCTACATAATGAATAACACCAAAGAGTGAACTCTATTGTAAGCCATGGACTTTGAGTGATAATGATGAGTCAATGTAGTTTCATTGATGGTGGCGGATGATGACAGTGAAAAGGCTGGGCACGTGTGGAGGTAGGGGCCATAAGGGAATTCTGTATTTCCACTCAATTTTGCTGTGAAACTAAAGCTGCTCCAAGATATAAAATCTATTAATAAATAAAAGGACAATAATTACAGTTTATATTTCCCGGTCTCCATGATTAGAAATGAAGGTGTATTTATTTATTTATTTAATTTATGTTAAATGTATCAGGGCGACATCGGTCAATAAAACTACATAGAGTTCATGTACACAATTCCATAATACAGTATCTATATACTGCATTGTGTGTTCACCACCCAGAGTCAGTTTTCATTATGTTACCAAATATTTGACCCACTTTACTCACTTGGACCATCTTCCCTCTTCCCTTACCCTCTGGTAACCACTAAACTGTTGTCAGGGTTATGAGTTTTTGTTTCTTTGTTTTGTTTGTTTGTTGTTTTCAGTTTTATATCCCACATATCAGTGAAATTATATGGTTCGCAACTTTTCCTGTCTGACTTGTTTTGCTTAGCATGATAATCTCAAGATCCATCCATGCTGTTGCAAATGGCAGTATTTCATTTTTTCCTATGGCTGAGTAATATTCCACATCCTTCAGGAAAATCATTATGGCTGAGTGTGTGTATATGTTCCACATCCTTCTCATCCAATCATCTACCAAAACTCACTATGGTTGTTTCCATGTCTTGCCCACCATAAATAAAGCTGCAATGTACATTGGGTACATATATCTTTACAGATAAATGTTGTCAGATTTTCTTGGTAGACACCCAGAAGAGAGATTTTTGGGTCATATGGTAATTCTATTCTTAACTATTTAAGGAACCCTCACAGTGTTTTCTATAGTGATTGTATCCATTTACTTTCCCACCAGCAGTATATGAGGGTTCTTTTTTCTCCTCTCCAAACTTGTTATTATTTCTCCTATTGATGAGAGTAATTCTAAAAGGTATGAAGTGGTATTTCACTGTAGTTTTGATTTGCATTTTCCTAACATCTAGGGAAGTTGGGCATTTTTTCATATATCTGTTGGCTGTTTGTATACCTTCTTGGGAGAAGTGTCTGTTCAGCTCCTCTGGTCATTTTTAATTGGATTGTTTTTTGCTGTTGTTGAGTTGTATGAGTTGTTTTTTATATTTTAGATATTAGCCCTTTATCGGCCATGTTGTTTGCAAATATCTTCTCCCATTAAGTAGGTTGCCTCTTTGTTTTGTTGACGCTTTTTTCCTGCTATGCAGGAGCTTTTCAGTTTGATAAGATCCATTAGTTTATTTTCACTTTTACTCCCCTTGCCTTTGAGGTCTAATTCATAAAATCTGCTGTTAACTCCAGATTCCTAAGTTTAGTACCTATGCTTTCTTCTATGCAATTTATTGTTTCAGGTCTTCTGTTCAGGTCTTTGATCAATTTTGAGTTAATTTTGATGTATGGTGACAGATACCACTGTAGTTTCATTCTTTTGCACGTGGCTTTCCAACTTTGACAGCATAAGTATTGAAGAGATTTCCTTTTCTCCATTATATGTTTTTGGGACCTTTATTGAAAATTATCTGCTCATATATATGTGGGTTTATTTCTGGGTTTTCAATTCTGTTCCACTGGTCTGTTTGTTTTTCTGCAAAGAGCATGCTCTTTTATTATGTCACTTTGCAGTACAAATTGAAGTCAGGGAGTATGAAACCTCCAGACTTGTTCTTTTTTTCTCAGGATTGCCTTGTCTATTCAGAATCTTTTGTGATTCAATACAAATCTGATGATTTTTGTTTGTTCATTCTATTTCTTTAAAAAAGGCCATTGGGATCTTGATGGAGGTTGCATTAAATCTCTATATTGCTTTGGGTAGTATGGTCATTTTAACTATGTTGATTCTTTTAATCCATGAACATGGAATATCTTTCAATTTCTTTTGTCTTTTTCAATTTCTTTCTTACAGTTTTCAGTGTATAGGTCCCACACATCATTTGTTAAGTTTATTCCTAGGCATTTTATTGTTTTTGCTGCAATTGCAAAATGAATTTTTTCATTTCTTTTTCTTAAATTTCATTGGCAGTACATAGGAATACAATTGATTTTTGTATATTGATTTTGTATCCTGCAACTTTACTGTATTTGTTTATTATTTCTAATAGATTTTTGGTGGAGTCTTGAGGGTTTTCTATATAAAAAATCATGTTATCTGCAAAAAGTGACAATTTGACTTCTTCATTCACCACTTGGATGCCTTTTGTTTCTTTCTCTTGCCTGATTGCTCTGGCTAAGACTACCAATACTATGTTGAATGACAATGGCGAGATGGGGTAACCCTGTCTTACTCCTGATCATAGAGAAAAGCTTTCTTTTGTTTTTACCATTAAGTATGATATTAGCTGAGGGTTTTTTCATATATTGCCTGTATCCTGAGGAGGTACTCTCATTCAATACCGATTTTATTAAACGTTTTAATCATAAATAGATGTTGTATCTTATCAAATACTTTTTCTGCATTTATTGCTATCATCCTATAATTTTTATTATTTATTTTGTCTGTGTGGTATATAACATTTATCAACCTGTGCCTTGTATCCCTGGAATGAACCCCACTTTGTTGTGGTGTAGAATATTTTTAATATACTATTGTATTCACTTGCTAGTATTTTGTTTAGGATTTTTGCATCTGTGTTCATCAGAGATATTGGTCTATATTTCTGTATTGTTCGTGTTGTGTGTGTGTGTGTGTGTGTGTGTGTGTGTGTGTTATTCTTATCAAGATTTGGTACTCGGGCAATGATGGTTTCATAAAATGAGTTAGAAACTATTGTCTCTTCTTCATTGTTTGGAAGAGTTTGAGAAAGACAGGTATTAAATCATCTTTCAATGTTTGGTAGAATTCACTAATGAGGCTATCTAGTCCTGAACTTTGGCTTTTTGGGAGGTTTTTCATAATTTTTCCAATTTCCTTGCTATTAGTTGGTCTATTTAGATTTTCCAGTTTATCGTGATTTAGTCTATATACTTCTAAGAACATATCCACTTCCTCTTGGTTATTGAAAATGGTGATATATAGTCTTTCATAGTATTCTTGTATGATCCTTTGAATTTCTGTCATATTTGTCATAACTTCTAATTCATTCCTGGTTTTGTGTACTTCAGTCTTTTTTTTTTTTTTTCTGAGTGACTCTAGCTAGGGGTTTGTCAATTTTATTAATCTTTTCAAAAAACAAGTGCTTTATTGCATTTTTTTTTTCATAGCCTTTTTTGTTCTCTACTTCATTTAATTATACTGTAATTTTTATTATTTCCTTCTTTTTTTCTGAATTTGGGCTGCACTTGTTCTGCTTTCTCTAGTTCTTCAAGATGTAATGCTAGGTTGTTTATTTTGGATTTTTCTTGTTTCTTGAGACAGTCCTGTACTGCCATAAACTTTGCTCTTATAACAGCTTTGACTGCATTCCAAATTTTTTAATAAGTTGCACTTTCATTCTCATTTGTTTCTATGTATCTTTTGATCTCTCCTTTTATTTTGTTCCTCAGTAGCATGTTGTTTAATATTCACATATTTATGATTATTCCTACTTTCTTTCTGCAATAGATCTCCAATTTCAAAGCACTGTGGTAGGCAAATATGCTTGGTATGATTTCAATCTTAAATTTGTTGACGCTAGTTTTGCACCTACATATGGTCTATCCTTAAGAATGTTCTATGTACACTAGAAAAGAATGTATTATCTGGTGTTCTGGGCCAAAAGGCTCTGTAAATATCAAAGGCTCTGTAAATGTCCATTTGCTCTAATGTGTCATTTAAGCCCAAAGTTTCCTTATTGATTTTCTGTTCAGATGATCTATTCATAGCTCTCCAATGGGTTATAATTCTGTTAGTAATTGCTTTATGTATTTTGGTGCTCCTTGATTGGACATATATATTGACAAGTGTTATGTTTTCTTGATGTATTGTCACTATGAAATGTCCACCTTTTTCTCATGTTACCTATTTTGAGGTGTATTTTGTCAGATGTCAGTATGCCTACACTCTTTTCTCTGGATACCATTTGCTTGGAGTATCATATTCCACCCTTTCACTTTGAGTCTATATTGTCCTCATGGCTGAGATGTGTCTCTTGGAGGTGACATATAGGGTTTGGTTTTGTTTTTTGATCCAATCTGCTACTCTGTGCCATTTAATTGATGAGTTCAATCCATTTACATTTAGGGTGATTATTAATATATGTGAAGAATTCCTATAGCCATTTTTGTCTTCTGTTTTCTGGTAGCTTGGTGTCTCCATTGTTTCTTTGCTTATGTACTTCTTCTGGTTATTTTAGTTGGTGGTAATCTATGATTATTTCCTGTGTGTACTCTTTCTTTCTTTCTTTCTTTTTTTTAACATTATGTGTCTCAGTTCTGGATTTCTTTTTTCTCTTTCTTTTTCTTTTGGAGTGGTTACATTAAAATTTTGTAAAAGAAATTTTCATATATTCAATATTCTTTTGCTTCTGCATGCATCTTGTCTGCATTCCCCTTTGCAAATTCAGACCTTTATCTCCTCCCCTTTTATATTTTTATTGTCACAAAGTATCTCTATTTATGCTCTGAGTTCATTTTGAACTACATTAGCATTGTCTTCTTCTTCACTTTTTCTTTTTTTCCCCTCATTTAACCCTTACGTCATAGTTAAGTGTATCATGCCATATTCTCAATAGAGGTTACCATCTCCTGCTTCTGTCTCTCTATTAGTCATCTTACTCATAGTTATGTATACTTTTGTCTTTTTGTTTCAGGTAGCATAACCCCCTTCAGTATTTCCTGTAAGGCAGGCCTTGTGATGGAAAGTTCCCTCAGCTTCTATATATATATATATATATATATATATATATATATCTGATAAGGTCTTCAGTTCTCTTTCATATCTAAAAGATACGTTTACTGGATATATTATTCGTGCCTGGTAATTTCTTTCTTTCAACAGTTTGAATATTTGATTCCATACCCTCTGGCTTGTAAAGTTTCTGCTTAAAAATCTGATGACCTTATTTCTTATTTCACTTATAAAATAGTAGCAATTAGACTAGACTTCCAAAGTTACCTGTCATTATATCTGTGTGTGTCTGTGTGTCTGTGTGTATACTATCTATCTATCTATGAATAGATAGCTAGTATATATAGTATATATATTCATGCTTTTCTGTTGATGATAATGATCTTCTAGAGGAAGAAAAAATGCTGATGCAAGAAGCAAAGGATTTGTAGAATAAATGCCTAAATGCCTAAATTAAATGAGGTGAGACAAGACCTAATCACAAGTAGAGTGGTTTATCTTAGTTAAAAGCAAAGGCAATTTATCCCTATTAAAAGAGATAACAGCAATAATAAATATATATGTGTTTGTTACTATATATATATAGTATATATATACTATGTATAGTATATGTGCATATATAATATATATAGTATATATAGCATATACATATACAGTATGTATATATACATATATAGTATATATATACATATATAGTATATATGTGTATATGCTATATATATGTATATATACATATATAATATGTATATATACATATATAATTGCTGTGTAGTATATATATATATACTACATATACTGTGTATATATAGAGTATATATAGAGTATATGTATAGTATATACATATATAGTATATATAGTATTATATATACTATTACACTATACTAATATACTAATGCATATACTATATATAATATACTATATAACATAGTAATATATATACTATATATACATTAGTACATATACTAATATATATATATATACTATATATTATATACTGTCTATACTATTATACATAATATGTATAGTATATAATATATACATATATATCATATAGCATATATATCTTAAAACAGTAACATGGCTTTCAATACACGTCTACTATTTTGTATCTCCAATTTAGATATTTTTTCTTGTGGTGTGTGTGTTTGTGTGTGTGTGAAATCCTTCTCATCATTAAGTCTTTTTATGTAACAAAGCCTCTTGAAATTCCTGGCTTAAAAGAAAAATCTGTACTTATTCCACACCATACACAGAAATGAGAATTCCTTGAAATTAATGACATATGGAAAAAGTAAAGTTTTAACAGTTTTTGAAGTAAATGTACAAGACTATATCATGATTTCAGTGCAAATAACATTTGTATCAGGAAAAAAGGCTCAAATGGGTTGATGATAAAGAAATCTTAAAATTGTGAATGATTTAAGCTTACTAACTTCTGTTTCTCAAGAGATGCTCTCAGGAAAATGAAGAGACTGCTCATAAATTAGAAGAACATGTAAAATATAATCAACATATAAACAGCAAAGTGTTAACATTTAGAATATATGGAGGATAATAAAATAATCCAATAGAATAATGGACAAAATGTATAAATATACAGTATACAGAATACGAAAACATAATTAAACAATGGATTTTGGTGCTTAATCTCAGTAATCAGAGCAATGGTATTTAAACACAGGACAAAATGACATTATACATTAATCATGTTGACAGAATTAAGTTTCAATCACAAGTGTCTGTGAGGATATGGAATGAGATTCATACATGGTTTGTAAGTAATGGAGTGAGGAGGAGAATTTAAAAGTCATTGCCTTGTGATCAGTTGGGGCATACTCAATTTATTATTTGGTCAATCATGCACAATATAAGTTTCACATTAATTTTGTGTTTTTTGTGACAGTACTAGTCTAAAAAATATATATATACTATTTTACATCTCACAATAAATGTAACTCTAGATTTTATGTTATTGAATTTTTTAGACCCTACAATCACATTATGACTGAGTTTATTCTGTTGCATATTGTAAATACAAATAATAACTATAGTAGAACGACGAGGATCTTATAATACAGGTTGCCTCTTGCAAAGTAGGAGGGATTTTTTTTTCATTGTATATTATTTAACTTTTGAATTTTTATTGGGGTGGGTTATTTTTATACAGTAATAAAATTAAAATATCACATTAAAAATATACATGAGAGGTTGGTTAATACGTTCCATTTCTGATCATGAGTTGATAACTAATTCTGGACTTTTCCTACCACAATTACCAACTATAAAATGAGACAAAATATTTGAAAATATTTGAAACATTCAGCAATAGGCAGCTAAGGACTATTTGTCTCTAAGTGAGATAGGAAACAATATGAAAGCACAATTGTCCCTGATTTCTGCCTGGAAACACCTACTGTGCCATACCACAGGAAGGAGAATCCAGTGTTATCCTGAAATGACAATCTTTTGCTCACACTGTTCAAATATTTTGTTTTATTTATATTTTGAAAGGGCTGGAAATTACTAGGTAAAACATGAAAGCAGAAGAGCCACTTAATCACTAAGACCTTTATGCTGGAGTGACTACCACCTTCCTGTTCTTTATTTCAGATTTAGCTGGCTACATGGACATCCAACTAAAGAATACATATTCTAGCTATCTTTATATCTTCTTGTCTAGTTTAGCATTTTTCTCCATTTTTCTCCCATTTTTATCCATTATTATTAACAGTAGAATTAAAGGTAGTCCCTGAAGGATTATAATAGGCCCCCCATTTCCATTTCTAGCTTCTTTTGTGTCATCTGCTATGTGTGAGAATCCTGTGAGCGCAAGTGAATAAGGTTTTCATTTTAATGGACACGAATATTTGAAAGATGAAGAGTAAGACAACTTGTCTCTGTTTTCTCAGTCTTTTTGGGTACAAGACAACCAAAACCTTCCTTTCTTTGACAGGAGGCACATGAACATAAGTCATTTTTAAAAAGCAACTTATATTTTGAATGGATTTTTTTTTTTAGATCTTCCAGTATATAATAAAGCCAATTTGTCAGTTAATAAATAAATATTCCCAAAAAGGATATATAAGCATGTTAGCACCCCTTTTGTTCTCAAAATTGTTCTGGTTTGAACAATACATTATTCATCCACACTACTCTTAATCATTTTAGAGAATGGACTTGACGTACACTTCCTCTCCCCCTTGAAGTCGCCTGGAACATGGTGGTTCTGTTCTAGTCCCCTTGGAACTAGAGATGGAGGACATTTGCTGAGCGTGGTACTAGGGACCAGCCAATCAGGGTGTCTGGAAGAACACACATGGAGTAGAGCCTCCCAGCAGCTCTGGATTCCTCACCCTCCATACTGTTTTCCCCAGAGAGAAATAAACTGCCGTCTTAACAGGACACTATGTTTTAGCATCTTGCTGCTAAAGCAGCTTAGTCTGTCCTAAGTGATATATCCTCTAAGTAATAAAGATCAAATATTAGTTTGAATTACTATAATAGAAATCACTCATAGACAACTATGGATTAACTGCACTTCTTATGGAGTATGATTAGATTGTGGTTATTTATTAAGATGAAAATCACGCAAAGCCAAAAGTATTATCATACATCTTTCACTGAGCCCAACAGATCCAGCTTCTCCCTTCACATTGGAATAGATTACCATTTCATACAGCACATGATGAAGCAGTTTCTACCTGTTAGGGGCCATGCCATTTGAAATATACATTGCACTTATATATTACAACTGAATCAATGACATGTTCATGCTAGGGGTGACCCTGAGGAATTGAACCCAAATTTGAGAAGACCAAATTTACTTTCCCATCTTTGATTCCCCAAGATGTCTGGTTACGCAATGGAATAATTTGCCCCTATTAGATTATCTAACTGTTTGTGTTTTTTCTCTCTTAGTTTAGCTGTATTAACATAGTATACTAGATGAAACCTGGAGATTCCTTAAGGACTCATTTTATAGTATTAGTTACATTTCATCTAATAATTTCCTAATATAACTGTAAATATTTTCTTATTTCTACTCTAAATAAGAATATAAAGCTATTCATAATAAAGGGCTGCTAAAATGTTTACAGGTGTGTTGACTTTTTAAAATTCATAATATTTTTAGCAATGAGGATTATCATATTGTAGGACAAACTAAATGCAGCAAATTATAACACTTTATGTAATATTGATACCAGAGTATTAACTTCTTCTTTCTGTTTATTTTGTTGTCACCAAAATGTGTTGATCAGCACTGTATCAGTTTCTTTCAGATCCTAAGGGTTTGAGTTTGAACTGTTCATTATTTCAAACCATTGCTCTTCTGTTTAGTGACCATTTATTTCAATTATATTTTCCAGGGGCAAACTCTTTACTTGAAGATGGTTTAAAACTTAGACTATTAGAGTCCTCAATTTATGTTATCTTACTCTGGAGAAAATTTTCTTTTGCCAGGTACTGCACAAACTAACAGTCTCAGATCCCTTTAATAATAAAAAATTTCTTAAATATAGAACACACCATAAATTCTTATGTGATCCTTGTGCAGGGTCCATTCTAATCTTGTCTGTATCATTCCAATTTTAGAATATTCAGTGCCAAAGTCACCATCTTTTTTTTAATTAAAATTTATTGGGGTGACAATGGTTAGTAAAATTACATAGGTTTCAAGTGTAGAATTATCTAATACATTATATATAAAAGTCAACATCTTAATAGTATCTTTAGGATTGGAGTTTCCACACAATAATGTGTTATGACAGGTTGATTTCTAGTTTATCCTTTCTCCTAGGACACAGTTCTTTGGGTCTTAGGACCACTTGGGTTGTTAGCCAGGCTCCCCACTCTTAACAGGGTTTGAAAAACAACACTCCCTGACTCCATCCACCCTCCCCCACCCCCACAAGCCCATAAGATTCCTGAATATACAGTTTAGCTTTTCAGCTGCTTCTTCCAGAGAGTCAAATACCCCTACAACACAAGATATCTGAACGCTGCATTCATCTTTCTGGCTTCTTCTGGTCTTTTCTAAGATCACAACCTGGCTATTCCCCACTATCTCATTTGTTCTTTGATGCTATTTATTAGATATTTTTATCCTGTCATTAGAATATAAAGGGTGATGGATTAATATTTGTCCTATAATGCATTTAGAAGACAAATTTGAAATGCTCTTCTGTATCCCATCATCATGTTTAAAATAAACTGGTTTTGGTTTAGTGCTTATATAAAGTTCTCTCTCAGCTTGAATTAATTTTAGACATTTTTTTTTTCCTGACTCCAAACCCCTCACCTTTTTTTCTTACAGCATTTACTTTAGAAAATATGTAATTGTAAATTTTTCCTCTGCTCCTTTGAGATGTAAATCTTCTGGAAGACCTTTGTCTCTTTTGTAACCCAGAAAGGTCTTTCTTAAGGACCTGGGAACTATCCCTCTGTAATATATTCATGAAGAGAGATAGCACCCCTATCTCCCAGTTTCTGTGAGAAGGTAGGAGCCTCATTTCCATAAACACCTACTAGGGGAACATATCTGGACTAATCACATTGACCAACCTCATTAATGGCTGTTATTGATTCCACTTGCTCGTCTTAAAGCATAAAAACACACCCATCTTTTGTTTCAACAGTTAAGTTCAATCTCTCTCCTCTACTTCAATAATCTTGACCCCTATCACTATAGTTCTGAATAAAGCCTTCCTTACCTGTTTAACTCTGTCCAGTGTAATTTTTTGACATGAACTCAAAATTAATTAATTTTTAGGGGTTTACTCTTTGGTATTTATTGGTGCAGTGACATATTCTAAATGAAAACTTTTCACCAACTCGTCATTAACACATTTTTAATGTAAAGATAAAATACTACAAACCAGTGTAGCTGAATGGAAAGTAATTCAGGTTTTATAGAACACATCGGTTCTTTCAGGCTCATCATGTTATTAAACATTAAAAAGTAATATAAATTCTTTCATAATTTCCATTTTATATAAATATCTATTATCCACAAATTAGATTAAACAAGGCAATTTTATAACACGATATGGTTGCATTAAAAAATTAGAATGAGAACAATGGCTTGTAAAACTTCAACATTTTAAACTATTACTTATAATGTTCACAGTGCCTGTGGGTGAACAATCTGTTTCAGTGCCCACAAAATTATGAAATGGATACAAAATAATCTCTTCAAAAAATCAGCAAGATCTTTCTTATTAACACGATTATTAATATAATTCATACTGGCATGGCAGTTTTAAAAATCTAAATTAACTGTTTGCCCCAAAGACCCCATTTTTTCATGTGAATTAATTTTGGTCAGTGTGTGTGTGTGTGTGTGTGTGTGTGTGTGTGCATGTAAATGGCATTATGAGTAGAAATGGAAGGTAGAAAGAAGGGGAGGGGATTAACTTAGCTGCATGTTTATTACATACAAAACACGTACCGTGTTTCCCCGAAAATAAGACCTAGCCGGACTATCAGTTCTAGTGCGTCTTTTGGAGCAAAAATCAATGTAAGACTCAGTCTTATTTTAATATAAGACTGGGTCTTTATAACATAACATAACATAACATAACATAACATAACATAACATAACATAACATAACATAACATAACACACTGGGTATAGTATAATATAATATATGATGATATAATATAATATAATGTAATGCATTGTAATATAATACTGGGTCTTATATTAATTTTTACACCAAAAGACACATTAGAGCTGATGGTATGGTTAGGCCTTATTTTCGGGAAACAGGTTATTAAGAAACAATGGGGTGGTGAAAAACTAGAGAAACTTGAAAGTGGCATTTCCTGAGACTTTAAGGTGTAACAAGTGGATCTGATTGAATCTCACAGCCACACCTGCTTGATCATTGACCTTTGTCTCACATATTGCTTACTTAATTTTTTCTACATTTTCCGTAAGTGGAATTGTTTGTAAATTTATATGTCTTTTGTGCATTATAAATTATTATAGTATGGAAACATAGGATGTCTGTAGCCTTACATATTCTGTCTAGGAAATACCAATTTTTCTGTTTTTTAGCATGATACTAAAAGCAAAGTGGTATTATTAGGTTGGTGCAAAAGTAATTGCGTTTTTTGCAATTATTCCTTTAAACTGCAATTATTTTTGCACCAACCTAATGTTTTACTCAGAAATGGAGCTGAGTGACAGGGTAGGAAATACACTGCAAATGAAGCCTGCTGATTCTCATCCTCTTAGTCGCAACCTCTCTCCACCGCTTCCCTTCTAACCTTCCTTCCCTGCCTTCTCTCCCAACTGTCTATGGTAAGTATAAAAACTCAGTAGTTTTCATGCAAAATTAAAATCCAAGAAATTAAGGTATTGATTCGATGATCCAACAACCACTTACTGAGTGACTCTTACAAGACTGTTCTAGAAAACAGCTCAGAAAATGCGTGGATTTCTTTCTTTTCTCTTATCTCTTTTTTTTCTTTTTCCATCCATGCCATAACAGACACACATACCATTTCTTTTTTTAATCAGACCTCGGATTTTAATGTTCCAGATTCACAGTTAAGCTCTGTTAAGATATTTTGAGATCAGCAGCTAAATAAATAAACAAATAAACAAACAAACAAATAAATAAATAAATATTTTTAAGAAATCATTCCTGAGACAGAATAGTCATTTCTGCAACTTGAAGATTATGTAGGCCTGTTCTACTAGCTCACATCTTTAGTACCATTTTTAATTAACTGACAACGTCATAATTCTTATTTTTATATAAAATTTATATTTAAACATTTAAAAATATCCCTGATTCATTCTACTCACATTTAAATCTATCTTATATCTTTGGTTATGTTCCTTCATTTTAGTTAACCTTAAGTAATTTGTTCCTGTCCAGGATTAAAGTTAACTAATGTCCATTTTGTTTACTTGGTTTAAATTTTTTTTTGACTACTTTTGGTGTCCTTCTTATAGAGAGTGTGTAGGAAAGTTCACTGTTCCTGATCCAATCTCCTCTAAATCCCTAATGGCCACTCCCCAACAGTCACATTCTACAATGCAAGAACAGGAACACACACACACACACACACACACACACACACACACACACATACATGTTACTGGATTAAAAGATAAAACACTTTTAAGGGAAAAGAAACCTTGCATTTCTTAGTGCAGTTTATGTTTCTGTAAATTATTAGAAGTATTTAAATTAGGTGAGTATACAAATATTTCTAAGGTTATTTGAGAACTAACCTGTTTAGTAAATAGGAAACTATTTTAGTAATACACTGAAAAGTGCTCTTGGGTCTTTAAAGATTTTAGGGACTTTCCCATGAAATAAGAGTTATAAGATTCTAAAACACAAGTTAGTTATATCTTTTGATAAAGCATAGCTCATGTCAATATGAATGTATTTTAAATTTATATCCATTTTTGTTCATTTTACTTTGCTGGAAATACATGTATTTTTAGGTTACTGCCAGTAAGAAACATCTTAGGGAAAAAAATGTCAAGAAATAAGGTATTTATCTTTGCCCTGTGTTTTACTAAATGCTGCAATGCAGATTATAAATTGGTGTCTTGGGGGACCAATTTGATATTTCATTTTAAAGCTAATTTTGGAGAATGTATTTGAGTGAATCATGTATCAGTGACATTTAAATTTTGACCCATATAACATTGAATTTTTGAAATATATCAGAAGCCTGGATACTGTAAACCCTTTATCATCATAAAATAATAAAACTCTAGCCATCAGTTGCTTAGGAACTGTTCAACAAATCTAAGACAATTTGGACATAAATAGGCATACGTGAGTGTGGCACATCATTAATGTTTGCAAAAATTAGTGCAATCATTTATGGTTGAGAATCAAACAAACAAAAGAAAAAAACAAACTAGACATGAACTTACTTTAATAGAGATAGAATAAACTGATGCCAAGAAAACCAGAACCATCTGAACCCCAGATAATTCATAATCATAACTGAATTATTTGCCATCAACATATTTTCCTAGTTGATATTGATGTCTATTGATGAGTGATCATGAAAATTTAGATTTTAAAGAAACATTAAAATTAAGAGCAGCATAAGTTTAGCCCAACATATAGGTACACTTCATAGTCAACATGTAAAAAATCTAACTAGTTGCATTATTTAAATAGAAATATTTGAGTATTACCTTTTTCCAGTCTGATCCTCCAGCCATATGCTGAAGGGCAACTAAGACACACCTGGGGAAGTTCACACCTAACTCATTTCAGCACACCTGCTTAGCTCCTTTTACTTATATACCCTGTGTTCCTGCTGACTACAATTTTACTAATCTTCTGACCTCATAAAGACTGCCAGGGGCTGGCAGGCGTGAGCAGCTTGAAATCAAATGTGCCATATTGTTCAGCATCTGTTTCTAACTCTCCATGAAGTTCACACCTGCAAACAGAACAGGAATGTCAGCTTCAATCAGTTTGGTAGAGAACTTCAGTAAGACGCATTAGCCTTCATCTAGGATTGCTCTTTACATGATCAGACCCACGCATGTGGCACTTAGGTATACAATGGAGAGGTTTAATGGTAATATACCCATGTTACCAAAAGAGAAATTTCCTAGCTTTTGCCCTAATATTTCTACATGTTTCATGAAATCAGAATGTTAAATATATCTCCTGGGACTAAAAAAACATATTTTTCACAACTATTTAAGTCTACCTTTCTTCTTGAAATGCTTTTCTGGGGGCTTTGATAAACATTTTTGACTCCAGCTTCTCATGCATTCCCTTAATTTCATCTTCATTACAGGCAACAATTAGATTTAAATGTAGTAGTGCCCCTTTGTAGAAACACATTTCTAAAATTTGTTAGTGCTCTTTGAAATTGGATCTATGTGTTTCCTATCAGGAATGGTAATTAAAGAAAAAAATATTTTATAAATTAGGAATGCAGAAGTGCTGCATAATAGGCACAACCTGTTTTCAGGTTTTCTACACAGTAACACATCTAAATAGTTAAACATTCTCAACTGCAAAAGGCTTAATCTGAAAGATACTAAATAAATATCTCCTCATCTCCCAATATACAAAACTATTCTTTGCATATTGTGCTATTGTGATCATTTGAAATTTCAAAAATTTTTTACTTGCCTGTTCTTAAGATTACTAAGGAAAAATAATTAGAAGATAAAACAATATATTTAGTAACCGAAAATGCCTTTTCTTATTATTATCAGTCCCAAAGTACAATTAATCTAATATCTATTATTTATAACATATGGTCTGCTCACAGATCATTCTAGCAGTGAGTAGCAACACTATTATTTCTGATATAAAGATTCATTTATTCCCTTTGTAAAGAAGAATCATCTGTTTGACCATGTTTTTATTTATTAACAGTTTAAGGTGAACTGATCAAATGTTTTCTGAGCATATTGGCCTTCACATTCATACTTGAGAGTTTTCTTGAGTGTTTTGTATTTAGCAGGTATCATTTAAATATATCAAATACAGAACTGCTCCTGTGACTTTTTTAAAGGGACAATGAGGTTGGCATACAAATGTAATACTGTCTGGTTAACTATTAATTTATAATGAAAATAAGTCACAAAAAAGGAGTTAAACTACTTTGAAATTCTATAGGTTAAAATATTTTTAATGAAGAATGATTTTTTACAGTACTTGAGTGGCAGCAACATTGTCAAAAAAATCACTTATGTAGAAACAAATCCATTTCTTGACCATAAAGAATAAGTGAAGTTCTGTCATATGTGTATAGCTGAGACCTGAAATTCCACAGTGGCTGATAGTCTAGAGGCTCCCAAAAATATAAGAATCCTGAAATAACCCTAATAGATATGAAGAGTATGCCAAGAATAGGCACAAAGAGAATGAGAAGGAATTTAATGTGCGTCAATTAATAGTCACTTCTGTTTCTGCTTCCTAATCCCACACATTGTCTCTTTTCCTGCTACTTGACTCCCTCTCCTACTCATCCTCGAATCATATTCAAAACTTCTAAGCACTATAACTTATAGCTACTATATGGTAATTTCGTTAATACATTTAACATTATCAAATATGAACAAGCTGAAGTTTAAACAATCTTAGAAGGTAGTTGGATCCCTAAGGAAGAACTCACTAGGCCCTATGAAACTAGCCTTAATTGAATAGATATTGCAGTTAAAATTTCAGGTAAAAAACTTGACTTAAAACAAAAATCTTTGTATCACACAAATTAATATAAACGTAATTAATGGTTTCAATAGAAAATATTTTCCTCTAGCAGTCAGTATGTGTTATAAATTTTGCCACGTAATTGTTTTAGTTAAAACTGAAAGAGCATATTGGAAATAGTTGAATGTCATTATATGAGGACCATGGAGACCCAAATATGCTTGTGTGTTCAAGGCACAGCACTGAAAGCCAAACAAGTGTCTCGAATATGTACAAAAAATTATTTGTGCCCCAGAATTATTTAAGCAGCAGATGGTTGCTAGAGTAAACACTTTAAGTTATGCTAACTGGAGTATAAGCAGCCTTCAGTAGATAGTTAAGTACAAATAGACACCAACAGAGTAATCACCTGTTAGCTCCATGATAATGCTAAATGTTACCCCAGTGGGTGAGTAAAACAGACTTTGAATTGGTTCAGGATTTTTAAGTTGTGGAATTTTGGAAGAAGAATCTGAGATAAAACAAGGAAAGTTTTCCCTTGTTAAACTTTATGAGAGCAAGTGGAAGAGCATTCCCTTCACAGGAGGATATGGTAATGTAGAGAAATATAGAAGGGACCAACCATGAACTGACTTTCAGTGTAAAGTGCGTGCGTGCATGTGTGTGTGTGTGTGTGTGTGTGTGTGTGTGTGTGTGTGTGTGTGTGTGTGTGTGTGTTTGAATCCAGGAGTACTGCAGCAGTAAATTAAATAGTGTGGTGATACAAATGTGAGTTTGGTTAAACAGATCCAAATACATACTGAGGGAATCTGGCCACTCAGTTGGAAACTGTAGTTGAAGTCTTGAAGTGTCAGATGAATGTTGAAGTTACGAAGTAGCAGAAATTATCAGGAAGCAGAGAAAGCTTGTGGATAGAGAATGAAGAGTGAAGCAGGTGCATAGAAAGAAGCTGTTTATTAGAGCTGTTTCATTCCTGACTGCCTAAATGCTCTTGAATTTTTAATATTTCAGATGAGTGACTCTTGTACTTACAGGTTCCTAGATAGAACAACCACACATTCAGTTTTTAGAATTGTCATCTTACATTATTTGCCTTCCTTCTTTCTTCCTTCCTTTATCCAATCAATAACTAAATGGCTATTGACTAATATGTGAGGGCCACTTTGCAGGAATGGGGAAATAAATAAGAAGTTTTTATTTCGGAGACACTCACTCTTCCAGCACAGAAGATTGGTAAGCAAAGAGCTAATTACCACACACAAGGGAGTAATAACTTTGATCTAAAATTGACCATTCGTCTTGGTGGGAGGGAAAAGGGTATTAAGGATAAATATATGCAATTCTGTCATCTTGAAACAGAATATAAGCTCACTGAAAGAAAGTACAACTTTTATGTCTTTTCCAATATCCAGGGCATGTCACAGAATATTGATTATTTTAGGCTGATATTACTGACAGCCACTGCAATTTTGAAATGTTTGCTCAGGCTATCTATCACTGAACACTCTTGTGAATAAACATAGGAGAAAAATTAGCTTCAGAGATCAACATAACTCTTCTTAAAGTTAAATCAATAAAGCAAGAATAGTATATCATATTTCTCCAGTAGTTTTGTGACCCTTTAGGATTGTTCAGCAATATTCCGTGATTTGTGTTAAAGTTTGTCTCTAAACTTTATTCAATAATGTGTACTTGATCATAGGTATCTTCTTATTCACTAATAGTACTGTTGGTGACTAAAATGAAATAATTGATTACCTAAAGCAATAGAAAAGAGTTTGGTTAGAGCTCAAGTGACATTATTAAAATAACAAATTATTTCAATTTGATTACTTAAATTTTATTATGATACATTTCTGCCTGAACAAAAAGAAAATGATGTTTTTCATATATTTTTTTAAATTAAGAGATCTCTGTGCGTTCAAAAATGTTTAATATATTCCAATGAATAAGGAATAAAAACATGCTTTTTTCTTATTACAGAACTGGGTGGAGATTATATATATATATACACACACACACACAC
The DNA here is from genome assembly GCF_036562045.2 of Rhinolophus sinicus. NCBI lineage: Eukaryota > Metazoa > Chordata > Mammalia > Chiroptera > Rhinolophidae > Rhinolophus > Rhinolophus sinicus. The sequence goes on from NC_133754.1 coordinate 69,929,364, forward strand.
ATATATATATACACATATATATATGTATATCTCCACCCAGTTCTGTAATTCATCCATAAATTTCAGAAAAGTATAGTATATAAGAGTAGATCATATTTTTATTTTTGAAACTATACTCTAATGAAAAGGTGCATTTCTATTCAAGGATGCAGTATCAAATAAATCATAGATGAGAGCACCAAATCTTCATATATATCAATAAGAATATATGCCCATGCACTAAGTATAAAAATTATTAAATTATTCTAGAACTTGCTATAGTCAGAAAAATGACCTGAAAATACTGATTTTATGAAGAGTCCTTCTGTTCTATAATGTAAACATAATGTAAAAAAAAAAAAATAATGTCTAAATTTGATCTAAAAGTTAGTGTGTGCTATTTGAAGACAAGGTCTACACTGAAGTCTCCATGGTTCCCGTTAAACACAACTGGCTTCCTGGTATATGGCAGTCACTAAACACAGTTTTGAATAAATAAAAAATAACATTTTGAAGAAAGCATTTCTATAATCCAAGCCAGTTGAAAATCTCTAAAATATTTGAACTGACTTTTTTTCCCTTTGGGTAAAATATTTTTATAGGAAATAGAGACATTTAAACATATTTTCTTTGACCCAATATATGCTGAAAGCATTGTGTGTGTGTGTGTGTGTGTGTGTGTGTGTGTGTGTGTGTATGTAAAGGTCATAATGAGCATTTTAACAAAGCAAGAACATTCAATATTTTTCCCATTCAATCTCAATGTCATCAAAGATACAAATGACACAAAAAAATAGGAGTGATTCTTTGGATTGTTCCTTAGTTCTTCAGATAAATAGTGAAGTGAATCTTATATGGCATTTCAGTTATTTGGGAGTATTAAAATTATTATGTAGGTCATAAGCAAAATACTATAAAAATTCAAAATATCCCTTTTGAACTGTGAAGGTATGCAGTGACCTTCCTACATGGTCAGAACATTGATTGGATAATTGTTGAAAATTATAATGTGTACCTGCTTATTAGGCATCAATAACTAAAACTTAATAAAACTTACTGGGCATCTGATATTTCCGAAGCTCTAGGAAAAATACTTACAAGCAATATTTCATGTATTTTCATTAATATTCACAATAATTTTATTAGGTAGTAATGGAAGAACTGACTCTGGGTGGTGAACACACAGTGTGATATACATATGATGTATTCCAGAATTGTACACCTGAAACCTATGTAACTTTACTAACAATTGCCACCCCAATAAACTTTTTTTTAAAAAAGAAAAAATAAACGAATGGGATTATATCAAACTAAAAATCTTCTGCACAAAAACAAAACAAAACAAAACAAAAAAAGAGGCAATCAACTGAATAGGAGAAGATATTTGCAAACAAAATCCCCAATAAAGGGCTAACATTCAAAATATATAAAGAACTCATACAATTCAAGAACAAGAAAACAAACAATGCTATTGAAAAATGGACAGAGGACATGAACAGACACTTTTCCCCAAAAGACATAAAACTGCCAACAGATATATGGAAAAAAATGCTCAAGTTCACTAGCTATTAAGGAAATGCAAATCAAAACAAAAATAAAATTATCTCACCTGTTAGAATGTCTGTCATCAACAAGACAATTAATGACAAGTTGGAGAGGTTGTGGAGAAAAAGGAACCCTCATACACTGTTGGTGGGAATGTAAATTGTTACAGCCACTATGGAAAATAGTATGGAGGTTCCTCAAAAAATTAAGAATAGAATTATCACACTACCCAGCAATCCCTCTTCTGTGTATCTAGCCACCAATATCTGAAACATTTATCTGTAAAGATGTATTTACCCCTATGTTCATTACAGCATTATGCTCAGTGGCCAAGAAATGGAAACAACCAGTATTCTTTGATAGATGATTGGATAAAGAAGATGTGGTACATACAAACAATGGAATATTACTCAGCCATAGGGAAAAATGAAAGACTGCCATTTGCAACAACATGGATGGATCTTGAGATTATCATGCTAAGTGAAACAAAGTAGAAAAAGTCAAGAACCAAATAACTTCACTAATATGTAGGATGTAAAACTGAAAGCAACAAAAGAACAAGACAAACAAACAAAAAAATCATAGACACATAACAGTTTAGTGGTTATCAGAGGGTGAGGGGGGTAGAAGAGGGAAAAGGGGGTCAAATATATGGGGATGGAAGGAGAACTGACTCTGGGTGGTAAATACACAATGCAATATATAGATCATGTATTATAGAAATGTATACTGGAAACCTATATAATTTTACTAACCAATGTCATCCCAATAAATTTTATAAAGAGAAAAAATAAAAAAAAAGAAATAAATCACTCTGTTCAGGTTTCTTTAACATAGAATCTAATGATATTTGTTTAATTAAAGATTTTGTGTGACACCAGTGAAATCTGATATAACTGAAACCATTAATGTAAGCTCAATGTGATCACTTTGTAATATGTTAAATTGATGAAGCTGAACTATATTCCTCATAATTCTCTTTCTATGTATTGCTGGTTAGAATAGGCTAGCGTAACATTCTCCTAGGTAGTTGGAAGAAGAGGAATGGCAATGTCCTTTTCGGTTATTCAATGAAACACTAAATTTGGAGCTTCAGTTGTAATTAGAATCTCTAAACATTTGCTTTAATCAAAATTAAAATTATCCTTTAGGGGAATGACTTAACCACCCAGAAGTCCTGTAAAAGAGAGTTTATACATTCCCTGAGGTAAGAGACTTCATATGTATATACATATATGAACATATATATATAATTATATGTACATAAATAAAATTATAGGTACACTACATATGATCACTCTCTCTTCCCCATGGAATTATTGAATCTTTAGATAGCTGTGGTTATGTCTTCATCCTAAACCTTTTAACCTATGTTTTCGTTCTGCATTCCAGGATGAGTAATTCCTTGTATCAGTACTAACTGCAAAGTTTTTAGTACCTCCATTGCAATTTCTAATGTTCAATATTCAAGTAACAGAGATGTTTAGGCTTAATTACCCAGACTTCTTTGACTGCATTGCTAATGCTTCGCCTGTCTGTTTTTTGTTTTTTGTTTTTCTGTTGTTTAAAAATGGATATTTGGAAATGTCTTTAAATGACATTGTCCCCTGCAAAATTTTATCACCTTGTGAAAATCTTCCACATAGGTAGTTGAACAGATTTTACAGACCTCGCCGGATTTAAGTGGAGAGTGTGTGTAATTTCAGCTCTTAGGTTGTAAAGAAGATTCTTCGTCTCTCAATCATTACTCTAAAGTTCTCCCTTCTTTGGCCTTTACTTATTGGCCTTTTAAAAAATTCCCCATTTTGGAACAAAATGTGGGACCCTAAGACTTTGCTCATTTCTTATCTGTTCACTGGAATTGAAAAAAAGGGCAGATTTAGAGAGAAGAAATAAGTAAAAGAGGCTAAGGGTATGAGTAGGAGACCATTCATGTACTCATTCATGCATTCATTCAACAAACATTCAAGCCACTACTAAATGAAAACACTTTAGGCAATAGCAATTCAATCCACTCTCATGGATTATTAAAATAAATATAATTTGTTTTATACACTTGATCAAGTAGAGAACATTTATTTACATTTTAAAAAGAATGAAATCCATGTAACCATAGATCACAAAGATGCACACACACCCGCAAAATGGACAGTACCATCTTTATTATGATGTGGGTGATTACATGCAAAGTATTTTTTGAAATGATCTGTATGTAATACAGAAGTTGAAAACCTCTAATAATTTGCTACTGATTGTAAATTAGCTTATTGAGAATAATACTCCAAGACTTTTGCCAACTGTTTTGACTTTAAAGTTCACTGATGTTGATTATTTGTCATCAAAATTTGCTTTTTCTGGGTTGCCCTTTGAATAGCTCTATCTAATTATAAGTTAAGGAGTATAAAAACCAATTGGAAACACAGGGATACAAACTTTGTTAATATTCTTGATTATAAAAATACTAAATAATAATTATAGGATGGGATTTTTTAAAGGCCATTATAATGTTTTATTTGATTAGTGAATTATTAAGCATCTGATTTAATCACTTGTTATTCTAAAACCAGAACACACTAATGTTGATGAAAATAAAAATATAAAAACTCTACATTGATTATAGATTTCCTTAGCAGTCTAAATTGACCATTCTATGCCAGTAAAAGTAATTTTATTATATTGCTATTTTCTAAAAATACAAACAAACCAATTGTCAGCAGAAAAGGAAATCTAATCAATGTAGTTGGGAAAATAGCTTTTAAGGTAGCTGTTGGTAAACAGGGCAGTATGGATGAGAATAAACAGTTCCTTAATATATGCAATGATGAAAATATCTTTAATCCCAATTTGACAGTAAATCTGGAGTGGTCAAAGAAAACAAGCCCTTGTATAATTCTATAATAAGTCATAAGAGAGAGGGTATGTTTTCTTATGGCCGAATAATATTCTATTGTGCATATGTACCATACCATTTACGACAACATGGATGGATCTTGAGATTATCATGCTAAGCAAAATAAGTCAGATAGAGAAAGTCAAAAACCATATGACTTCACTCATATGTGGGATATAAAACTGAAAGCAGCAATGGAATGAGACAAACACACAAAGAAACAAAACTCATAGACACAGACACAGTTTAGTGGTTACCAGAGGGTAAGTGGGGAGGCGGGGAGGTAGAAAAGCGTAAAGGGGGTCAAATATATGATGACAGAAGGAAAACTGACTCTGGGTGGTGAGCACACAATGCAATATATGGATGATGTATTATAGAAATGTACATTTAAAACCTATATAATTTTAAAAACCAATGTCACTCCAATAAATTTAATAATAAAAGACACAGGGTATGACCCATTACACATTTGCCCAATTTCAAACTCCTAGGAAAAGTTTCAATGGCCAATAATAGTCAAATTGAAAAATCCCCTCACAATATAGTAGTAAATAATAGCACACACATTTTAAAAAGAACATTAAATAGTTTTCTAATGTCCCAGAATACACTCAAGACCATCTGAGAGCAGCACCTAAAAACAACAAGTTTAACAACATTGACAGAAACTAAATAATTGTCAGGAGTTTAGTTTTAACAGAGTCTAGAATTTTTAAAAACATTATATAATATTTGGAAAGTGTTAATACAGTGCTAAGCCAGTGCCTATTGAATCTGAACCCATACCCTACACTAATAATTTCCTCTTTCAAGTGGCCAAGAATTCTCTGCCAGTCATTGCATTAAGCTTCATGTGTCTTATAGATTGCAACTAATATAGGAACAAAGAATTGAAAACATTCAAATATTAGAAACCAACTTTAAGTACAGTCAATCCTAGATAAACTAGGGAGCAAGATAGGAAATAACACAGAATCCCTTAGCACTGTGAGATGACTTTGTTTTTGGTCTGACCACATTGTCCTGACATTACTTCTGGTAATGGGACATGCTCTCATAACTCCTCAGGGTGAGAACTAAACTTATTATTCATTTTGGTGTCCTTTGGCCCTAATCTTCTATCTAACATATAGTGGACTTGCAATAAATATCTATGAAAAAAATGAACAATGTTAAAATAAAACATTTGAGATCTAGCCACATTACTTATTGGAGGATTAGATATACATACAATAGTAAGTGGCTTTAGAAAGAAGTAACAGTTTCATTTTTTTAACCAATATAGAGGCACTGTATTTTATTTAGGTGAAGGAGTGGATATCAATTTACTGACCCCAAACTCTCATTGCAGTGAAGTCCTTTGATAAATGAATCCTGATTCTTGCTCCTTTATCTATTAGCTCTAGCCACTTAATATCACTTGAATTATTATCATTCAAATTTACATAAAAGGTTTAGGATAGTGTCACATATCTTAGAAATGTCAAGTCCAGGTAATAAAGTCAGGGCAGCTGACTCCAAAGCTGATGCTTTTATACCAGTTGGCAGAGATTTCTAAGCCTCCAAGATTTATAAATGACCAGATTGAACATATTATCTACACAAAGACTAGTTTTAGAAACTCTCGTGCATTGCTATGGCTATGCAGAGAAAAGGACGCTCAGGGGTAAATTTTGCCAGTACCATCCCATGTAGGGGACTATTAGCCTTGGGCAGCGGATATTTCAGGTACACTTATCCTGACGACCTTAAACAGTGAATTAATTTTATGCTCCTAGTTCTGATCCTACAATCATTATATAACTTTTTGAGCATTTTTTTTTTTTTTTGTATATTTGCCTACTGGGAGAAATAGCAGTAGACACTGAGTCTATTGGTACCCAAGACCATTATATTTCTAATTCTTTAATAACTTTACATCTGAGTTTAAGCATCAGGGTCATAAGATAGTGAATATGAGTATAATATTGAGTAACAGATTCCCCCTAGGTGTGAAAATAAAATCAGTTTTCTCAGCTTGCAAGGCTGAAGGCTGTACTCAGACTGAGGTAAATTCATAAAATAACACATACTATTTTGTGAGATCACTAGGGAGGCATCCAACCACCTTTTACCACAGGCTGATTCAACACACACACACACACACTATAACATCGACCAAACAAAAAATATAAGGAGGTTTGGGTTTTTTCCCCCCATACATTCTCTATTGTAGTAATCCTCAAAGCCTAGTGTTTCAATACTTGGGTTTATAATTAATGCTAATAATCAAATGTATGTATTCAGGCCATGTCCAAATAACAAAAGACATATCCTGTTACTACTAATGTCTTCAATGTTTTTCAGAGCTTGACATGATCTTCACATCAAAATGTATAGTAATCTGTCTCTTTTAATTAGGTTTCTTGAGAAAAAAAGTGATTTAAATGTAATGTTATTGTGTTCGATAAGCCTATAGCACACATAAAAATAATTAAAATTTCATGTTGTTATTATCAAACAGATGACAGTGTTCCTCATCATCACTCTTCATTCATTTTTGGGACAGAACTTAATAACTGAGCATTGTATTTAAGATCAGTCTTACCAAAATAAGAAAAAAAAGTAGGGGGTGGGTGGAGCTCACTTCAAGTTGAAACGGACCCATTTAAATTACCTTAAGAAGTAGAAACAGTTAGCAAAATTGTCTTTATAATTTCAGGGCTTTTTTGTAAATCTTTCTATATCTGATTCTATTCGCTCCTAGGCACTGAAGTATTGAAGTGTTATAATGATACAATTTATAAATATATATATATATACCAGTATATATATATCATATTCAGTTAAATGTAATTGTTACTAATTATGCCCTTACTCTGTATTGAATTTGGACCACATGCATATTTGAAGTTTCTTTGATCTATCTTTCTGAATAAATTCTGCGGCTTATTATGTCTATAAAACCTGTCAATTTAGTCTGCTGAGTACTGGGCATTTTGTAAATAAAATGATATGATTTCAAGCAGTTACCATATTATATGACCTGACCATCTATGATACTACGTGGTTAAATATAAATAGAATAACTAAAGCTACCATTCAAAAATCAAAAGTGGTCTTTAGGAAAGCTAAGATCATTTATCTATCATTATCCACAGGTTTTTAAATATTAGGTTCATGCAAAAGTAATTGCAGTTTAAAAGGTTAAAATTAATTGCAAAAACTGCAATTACTTTTGCACCAACCTAATATATATAACGCATTGTGTTAGGCTCTGTGTATTTGGCCAATAAGATTTCTGTTTATTGCTAATGGCAATTATCCTTTTATAGTCAGTCTTCGCATGTTTTATTTGCCATAAATAGGTAAGTACATTTGAGTCAGATCTAAGTGATTTTATTATTAGTAGTAGTAGTAATAGTAGTAGTAGTATTTAGGCTAGTCAAGTGACGCAGTGGGAGTGGAGAAGGAACAAATAAATCTGTAACTGGCTCTGATCAACTAATTGTAAACATCACTGCACTTGGACAAGACCTAAGTAAATATTTTTAAACTAATTATTTCCCACAGCATATATCATGACAATTTCGATATATTTATTACTGATCCTATTAGAAAAAACTCGAACAGAACACATTCTCTAACATGTTTCCAGATACTATGTACTTCTGTAATTAAGATTTTAAAAGTGTGATTATTTATATTTATAAGTAATATGTGTTGAACTCTGGTAAGCAAAACTAAACATATCATCTGAGCACACAATCTTACATGGGAGACTATTGAAAATATAATTAAATCCTTAGCTTAATCATGAAATAATAAATTCTAAGCCAGGTAGCTCAGATAATTTCCCAGAATATATTTGTGGGTGATATGATTGGTATTGCACCAAAAATAATGTGGGGCCAATTAAAAAGTAAAGCTATTAATTCATTATATAAGGAAAAAAACAACAACAATATTTCATATTCGATTTTCAAGATACCTTATATTTTCAACCTAATTTAATGATCTCAGAAAAATGTCATTGTCATTATTATTATAACTACATCTTTTCAATTAATTTTACAGATTTCTTTTAGACGTTAGCTCATAATGATTGTAATGTTTTCCAAAGAAAAATTTTTACATTATTAATGAATTATTATTTTAGATTTATGAAAACTCAGATTTTAATCATTGAATATTAATAATTAACACAAAAATGTTCTCTTTATATAGTGTTTTCAACTGATTTTAGGTGAATTTCCCACACTGTTCTTCAGTGGACTCATTTTAGCTATACTCTAAATACTTATTGAATTAATGAATCCATGAATAGGAATGTAATAAAACAAAGGTGAATTTTAAAATTAGAATTAGTATTGTATGAACCTAGAGGCCACAGAAAGTAAACACCTCTAAAATATTAACCATAAATCCAAACAGTCAGTTATAACAGTTAGTACTTCCCTTTCCCAATCTGGTAATTTAGTGGAGATAGTTTACATCCCAAATTTACCTTTCTTAATTTTATTAACACTCAGCTTTATCTGATGACTAATTTCTATACAACTTTTAATTTACATAGAATAAGCAGAAAACACAATGAATTTCAAGAAACATTTAAGGCACTTAGGGTTTGAAATATTGTATTCCTCCCTTCCTGCCTCTCAGACACAATCACTGCCTAATTAGTTCTTTTGTTTTATTTGAGAAGTCCTGATGGCTGACACTGTTAAGTTCCACTTGGAGTTTCTGAATTTAGACTTGGGTTACTATTTGGAATAGAACAGGATTTCTTGAATTATTTAATTTTGCAATACATTAAAATGAGTATTTTTTTCCCTTTTGTTCATGTGTTTATGTGAGTATGACTGTGTCCACACACTGCTTGTGTCCTATTAAGAGGCTGCCACATTGGGCAGGAATTCATAGTTAGATGATTTGTAACTATAACTTTGCTACTCAAATACCCAAACCATCAGTGCTTACATGAGCATTCTGAAAACTAATGTTTAATATATCATCACCAATACCCTGAAGAGGTGAGGCAGAGTCATGGATGTAAATTTTCCATCGATAATTTCTATATCTGTTTATAATTTTTTAATAAAATGAAAGTTTTATTAAAAAAAATTAAAAAGTTTATAAAACCAATTATTAAGGCAAAATGACTTGATGCAACTTCATGTTGGATATCTAACTGAATTATATGACTTCTTTGAGAATCTAGAGCTCTATTAACCATCAGAAATCTCAAAATCACATGCAGGTAAGATAATACAGTTAACTCTAAGTAAGAGTATGAGTTGCCTTTGGTGGAAAGTTACTATGATAGTAATTATTTATTTATGTGTTTTCTAGAAAAAGAACAGTAAAGTGAGTGTTTGCTTACTGGATACGGGATAAACAAATTAGAACTAGTGTGAATCCCAAATTAATTTCTTTCAACAGTCATAACATTTTAAAAATTAGATCCACACTATCATAGAATACATATCTCAAATTAGATCTCTATATGGATAGACTTATATCACAAAGACTGGACTAAAAGGGATAGAGAAGAACTTTAGGGACAACTTTCAATACAGAGAATGACTACAAACATAGGTCTAACATTTTTGTAATCGTTTAAGTGACAAACCAATATCTAAACAGTCAACAGGTTACTGGAATATATTCAGAATATATGTTCTTTAACTAAATAATATAGATTGTATAAAAGAACAAGACAAACTAACAAATAATGGAAAACTCATAGACACAGACAACTGTTTAGTGGTTACCAGAAACTAAGGAGGGAGGGAGGGGGTCAGAAAAGGGAAAATGGGGTCAAATATATGGTGATGGAAGGAGAACTGACTGTGGGTGGTGAACACACAATGCAATATATACATGATGTATTATAGAAATGTACACTTGAAACCTATATAATTTTACTAACCAAAAAATTTAATAATTTAAAAAAAATTATATTTACGTATTTATTTATTTTAATTAAAGTTTATTGGGGTGAAAATTGTTAGTAAAGTTACACAGACTTCAGGTGTACAATTCTGTAATAAGTCACCCATATATCACGTTGCGTATTCACCACCCGGAGTCAGTTATCTTTCCATCACCATATATTGGATCCCCTTTACCCTCATCCGTCACCAGCCTCCCCTTTATCCTCTGGTAACCACTAAACTCTGTCTATGTCTATGAGTTTTTGTTTCTTCATTTCTTTGTCTTGTTCTTTTGTTGTTTTCAGCTTTATATACCACATATCAGTGAAATCATATGGTTCTCGACTTTTTCTGCCTGACTTATTTCACTCAGCATAATAATTTCAAGATCCATCCATGTTGTCGCAAATAGTACTATTTCATCTTTTCTTATGGCAGGATAGTATTCCATTGTGTATATATACCACAATTTCTTTATCCAATCATTTATCGAAGGACACTTTAGTTGTTTCCACATCTTGGCCACCATAAATAAAGCTGCAACCAACACTGGAGCACATATATCTTTACGGACAAATGTTTTCAGATTTTTTGCATAGATAGCCAGGAGAGGGATTGCTGGATCATATGGTAACTCTATTCTTCGTTTTTTGAAGAACCTCCACACTGCCTCCATAGCAGCTGCACCAGTCTGCATTCTGATCAACAGTGTATGAGGGTGTTTTTTTTTTTTTTACCACAGCCTCTCCAACACTTGTTATTATTTGTCTTGTTGATGATAGCCATTCTAACTCATGTGAGGTGATACACATTTTTATTTTTATTTGCATTTCTCTGATGATTAGTGATGTTGAAAATCATTTGACAAGACACAACATCCATTTATGATTAAAACACTTAATAACATAGGTATAGAAGGAAAATAACTCAACATAGCAAAGGCCATATATGACAAACCCTCAGCTACTATCACAATTAACGATGAGAAACTGAAGCCCTTTGCTCTACATCAGGAGAATGACAGGATTGTCCCCTAGTTACCTCTGCTTTTCAACATAGTATTGGAAGTCCAAGCCAGAACAATCAGGCAAGAGAAAGAAATAAAAGGCATCCAGATTGGGAATGAAGAAGTTAAATTGTCACTTTTTGCAGATGACATGATGTTATATACAGAAAATCCTAAAGACTCCACCAAAAAAACTATTAGAAACAATAAACGAATACAGTAAAGTTGCTGGCTACAAAATCAATGTACAAACGTCCATTGCATTCTTATATACTAACAATTAAATCTCAGAAAAAGAAATAAAACAACAACAACAAAAATTCCTTTTGCAATTGTAACAAAAAGAATAAAATACCTAGGAGTAAACTTAACCAAGCATGTGAAAGACTTATATAATGAAAACTATATGACATTTTTAAAAGAAATTGAAGAAGGCACAGAGAAATGGAAAGACAGTCCATGTTCATGGATTGGAAGAATCAACATAGTTAAAATGGTCACATTATCCAAAGCTATATACATATTTAATGCAATCCCCATCAAAATCCCACTGGCATTTTTTAAAGAAATAGAACAAAAAATCATCAGATTTGTATGGAACCATAAAGGACCCCAAATAGTCATAGCAATCCTAAGAAAAAAAAGAACAATACTGGCGGTATCACACTCCCTGACTTAAGCTTGTACTACAGGACAACAATAATCAAAACAGCATGGTATTGGCGGAAAAACAGACACATAGACCAATGGAACAGAAATGAGAACCCAGAAATAAACCCACATAAATTTTGACAGATAATTTTTGACAAAGAAACCAAAAACATACAATGGAGAAAAGATAGCCTCTTCAATAAATGGTGCTGGGAGAATTGGAAAGCCACATGCAAAAGAATGAAACTAGACTGCTATCTGTCACCAGGTACCAAAATTAACTCAAAATGGATCAAAGACCTAAACATACAACCTGAAACAATAAACTACACAGAAGAAAGCATAGGTACTAAACTTATGGACCTTGGGTTGAAAGAGCATGTTATGAATTTGACCCCAAAGGCAAGGGAAGTAAAAGCTAAAATAAATGAATGGGACTATATCAAACTAAAAAGCTTCTACACAGCAAAAGAAACTATCAACAAAATAAAGAAGCAACCCACCGAATGGGAGAAGATTTTTGCAAACAACACCTCCCATAAGGGGCTAATATCCAAAATATATAAGGAACTCATACAACTCAACAACAACAACAACAACAAAACAATCCAATAAATTTAATAAAAACAGCAACAACAACAAAAATAGAGAATGCAGCCAATTACAGTCTACATAGTCTCCAAGGAATAATACAAATAGTTGTATTGAATTGACTAAACAATATTAATGCCATGGAATAACTCAACTCATAATTCAGTGATCTAAGGAACTATTTATTTTTTAATGCAGACACAATTGAGCAAAACATTCTGTATTAGATGCTCTCAAAAGAGAAAGTCAGAGCTCTCTTAAGCATAGGCATTTGGTTTTAGTTGATATACATATATATCAACTAATACACACATTTAAATATATATGTTTAAAGTAGCAAGAGCAATGTGCTATTACACTGAAATACTATATATACATTAGATTTTATTTTAGAACAATTTTAGGTGCAAAGTAACATTTAATGAAAGGTACAGAGATTTCCATGTATCCTTTGCCCACACATAGGCATAGACTTCCCTATAATAAACATCCCAAGCAGAGTGGAACATTTGCTATGATTGATGAACCTGCATTATTAACTTATTATTATCACCGAAAACCCATAGTTAGTCAATTATTTCATTGGTGAACCTTTGTAAGGCATCAGCAGTTTGTTTGTTTTTTTATGACTCTAATCTCAGTATTTGGAGAAAACTTCAAAAGGTTAGGCCAAATGAGTATGAAACTAACTCAGATACATGGAGAATTAACACTAGGAAATTGTATAGCCCTTGAGATAAATGACCCACAGGAAGAATTCTTATCCACAATTTTCATGAAATAGACCACATCTATTTATTTTCAGGAGGGAGAAAATACCAATACAAGTGTTTAGTTAATGAATAATTTGTTATCTTTCACTAATTTTACTTAAAATAAGATAACAATTGGAAAACTATTTCAGTATAATAGCAGATTGCAATTGCACTTTAAACGGGATCTTTAGAAAGAACTGAATGTCTATTGTTTATTGGCCTCATGAAGAAATCTTTTCATGCCAAACATAGATTGAATTCTAAATAGGAACCTTACCTGAACAGAATACATCAAGAAAGTAAGTGAAGGACGTAGTCGATGTAGATGTTGTGGTAGAACTACATGAGTTTTGCTATTTTATAAGATTTATACATTTTTTGCATTTAAGCAAAAGTAAATGATATTAACAGCAAAATTATCGAGTCAAGTTAATTGAATGAAACTACCCATTGAGAAAGCATTGACCTGTTTTAAAATATTCATATGTATCACAGTAGGTACAGGAATCAGACCTAGTTAGTCACAGGGAGAGGCAATTACTTTCATTATGTAAAAAACATAACCAGGGCATTAAAGTTTGGCTTCTTCCCACCCAATGGGAAAATAGAAGTCGTAAGTCTCTAGTTCCTCAGCTCAGCCTGTTTCCTAGCGACTAAATTCACTTTAATATAAAAATCACTGATGAGGAAAATTAAATATTTCTTGATCAAATATGCAGTGGCTCATAACTAAATATTACATTCCCATATAGGTTTTCCAGGTCAGTAAGATTTTCTGATGGACTTGATATTATTTTTAGCAGACAAACATCAGAACAAGAGTGATTTGCTGATCTAGGATGAAGTGTGTCTTTTGTAAAATATGGTTTGATCTTATCTTGGCAGGTGTAAAAGTCTCATTTCATCCTAAAGAAAACAGTTTGTTGGTATTGAAAATAGAGAACTTATTTCTGCATTTTTTTTTAAGTAAAACAGAACAATGAACATAGTACTCACTGTATTTATATACTCACTAAGTATTATTTTATAAGTTCTTATAAACAACTAGATTTTCACTGACATCCCATATTTTTGGCTTTAACTCCAGAAAACAATCAAAGCCATTTTATATTGAGTATAGTGAATTCACTATAATTTATATAGATTTCCACTGATTATAGAATGCACGCTCATTGAATAAAATTTACAGAAAAGTACAAGAAGAAAATTGAAAAAAAAAATACGTGTACCTCTGAAAGATAATTGGTATTTAATATTTTGCTTTTTATTTAATATTTTTTCTATGATTATTTTTAGAGACTTGATATAATATTGCACACATTATGTTAAATATACATAGTTTTCAGTTGATGTACTATACACACTCATTCAAAATCAATATTATTTGGAAAATTACTTTTAATGATTAATATTACACAAAGAAATATAACTTCTCATATTAAATCTTCATGTAATTTCATATAAACAGAAGATGTACTCCTTCGGGCACAATTTTCTCCACATTTCTAAGTATTTTTTAGGGTACATACCTGATTTTAAATTACTCTAATGATGTAGAATTGTAAAGAATGGTACAAATTTCAAATTATTTTTATAGAAAGGAAAGGGAAAATCTGTTTTTATTTTCAAGTATGGCTAGACAATAATTTTATATTGTCATTTCTAATAAAACTTCTAAGTTATTATCTTTAAGTGGTAGGATATCAGGTGAATATGGACATTAATGTGTTGCATATAAGTACATACATACACATGAACATATATATAAATATATATTTAAGACATATATAGAATTATTTTTATTACTAAAACTAATATTAAAGTAAAAAGGAGAAAATACATGCTAATTTGGTAAGTTGGAAACAGCATTTGAAACACTGACAAACAACATCAAATGCTTTCGAAGATGTGTAGCAACAAGAAATGCAAAACGGTACAGCCACTGTGAAAAACCATTTGGCAGTTTCTCACAAAACTAAACATACTCTTACCATATGATCCAGCAATCACACTCCTTGGTTTTTACCCAAAAGTATTGAAAACTTATGTCCACACAAAAACCTGCACACAGATGTTTAAAGCAGCTTCATTCATGATTGCCGAAACCTGGAAGCCATCAAGATGTCCTTCAATAGGTGAATGACTAAATCGCGGTACAGCCAGACAATTGTTTAGCACTAAAAGGAAATAAGCTGTAAAGTCATGAAAAGACATAGAGGAAACTTAAATGCATATTACTAAATGAAATAAGCCAATCTGAAAAGGGTATGTACTGTATGCTTCCAACTATATCACATTCTAGAAAAGGCAAAACTATGGAGACAGTAAAAGGATCTGGAGTTAGGTGTTGGGGGAAGATAAATGAATAGGTTGGAACACAGAGGATTTTTAGGACAATGAAACAAACTCGTATGCATGATACTATAACGGTGGATACATAACATTATACATTTGTCAAAACCCACAGAATGCACACCAAGAATGAACCCTAATGTAAACTATGGATGTAGGTGCTAATTATGTGTCAACGTAATTTCATCCATTGTAACAAATATGCCGGATGTGGTGGGGATGTTGGTGGTGAGGGAGGCTGTGCACATGTGGGGCAGGAAGTCTATAGGGACTCTATACTTGCTGTAAACCTAAAACTGCTCTAAAAAATAAAGCTTAAAGAATGAGAAAAAAGTATTTAAACTGTTGTTTTAATTGAATTTCTTAGGATACTAGTGAGGTGTAGTCCATTCATCCTATGAATCTTGACTGCACTTGTGACTTTCTTTGCTAATGGAATGCTCAGACTTGAGCAGTGATGGTCAACCAGTTTGGAGTCTCAGGCATCAGAGGTATTGCATATCTATCTGTCTATTCTCTCTCTCTCTCTCTCTCTCTCTCTCTCTCCCCCCCCCCCCTTGTAGTTTCTAACCTGCTTAAGAATGGCTCCTGTACTGGAGAATGAAAGACATGATGCACTAACTCCAGCCAACAGTCAAATGACCGCCAAATATGGAGATGAGGCATCCTAAACCAGCAGCTACAAGATGACTGCAGATCCATGAGGAAGTGCTGCCAACATAGATGACGGAACTGTCCAGTCAATCTGCAGGTTCCTGAATTAACTGAATGTTTGTTTTGAACTACTGAGATTTGTGGCAATAGATCAATGATACCTTGTACCTGTTTAAAATGTCTGTTAGTATATAAAAAGTTGAGTATGCCTATAATTTCTTATAAGATTAAAATAGTGTTCACATAAAAGATCACTTTTTATTTGTACAAGTGACAGGAAAAGTTATAGAAAGGATTGTGATTCTGCAGCTTTGTTATAATTAATGTGTTATGAATATGATAATAACTCAAGAGAAAAAATATAGCAACAGAATATACATTAATATTAACAGACATTAAACTAATAACCTCACCCCATTCCAAAATTAAGTAGAAAATATTCAATGTCACATCCCCATAAAAAATTAGGACTTATATGTGAACTTATTAAATTATTGTCAAATACAATATTGCTCATGTAAAAAATTGTCTTTCGTTTAGACTGACTTATGAATAATATTAACAGTAGAATAATTACTATGAAGTTGGAGCAAATTTGGCTTGCTATGATAGATAAACAAATACTCAAATATTAATTCAGTTACTTTTTAATTATGTAAAAGTGGGCAAGGTTTTTTTTATTTTAAAAATTGAGATAATATGTTTACCACTGAAATATCATATTATGTAAGACAAAATATATAAAGCACCAAAGATACTGTTGCATGAATGTTTGTTCCTTTTTCCTTTTTTATTAATACCGATGTCTGTATTTCTTTAAGTACCTAAGTATTCCCATATGTTAAATAAATTAATAAGAGCTTTTCTAGTGTAAATCTGGGTATTTTGCTTATTTTTTGTAAGTCACTAACTAGAGCTCTCAGAGAAATACAAAGTGTCAATAGTGTTTTTAAGTCATCAATCAGAAATAGAGCATATCAGGAAAAAAGTAAGCTAGATTAATCAAAAAACATAATTCAATTTATAAAATTGAAATTTACCATTAGCTAGATTAAAATTAATATTATAGTGGAGATGTACATGTTTTAAACATTGTTTAAGGAATTTTTATTGCCTTTTAACAATCATATATTTTGGACAGTAATTAACAATGAAAATAAATACACCTTTTGGTATTGTGTGTGTGCATATGCGTGCGTGCACACGCGTGCACGCACACACACACATACACTATACATACATGGCTCACATTTATATTTAGGTTTTATACTCCCCTCCTCTAACACAAGCGTCAGGAGACAAACTTGGTCAGTTTCTGTGATGACTTTTTAGCAAATACCCAATGCTCTTGCAACTTAGTTTAAGTCAAGCCCTACATCAAGAAGACATAAAAGGGGACATGGGAGCTAACAGGAGCTTAGCATATTTCAAAATTCCTTAAGCTCAGAAATATACACAATTTTGGATGACAAAATATGTGAAATGCAAGTAAGCAGACATGTGATTCTCTAATTATTATTACTCAGTTACAGAATTTATAAGACAAGTTGAAGTGCAGTTAAACATTCTTGGAGATGTGTTACGGACCATCACCCAAGTTTTGGGCTCAAAGAGGTTGATTACCCCAAAGCTGACAGCCATCAGCTGATGTAAATAGCTTATAACACAGTGTACTTATTTGTGATGGCATTTTAATGGTGAAATTCCAGAAATATTTAAAACTGAATATTAAACTATTTATTTAGTAAAGTACATATGCTTACAATTAATAGTACTAGTATGTTATATTAGTACTATTAATTTATTATGTACTATTGATATATACTTGACCTGGAGATATGTTAGTTTGCAAACTAGCAACAGTAAGGTCTATGGTGCTATTATTATTTACACTAATAAATTCATATGAATTTATGCCCAATAGGATTATTTTTATTAAAATAACATATTTGCTTGGAAAGAACAAAGATGACATTTCAATAATGTTTTTCAAAAGCAAATGGTTACCCTTTTTACACAAAATAGCAAAATGTTAACTGTTCTTAAGTACCATTATTTCATTTTAAAACTTAAGCCCCCTCCCAAATTTCCTATCAAAATAGTCAAATTATGTAAGACATACTATATACTAATATTTGTGAGAATAAGCACATGTGCACATATTACTTTAAGTTCACTGTGATATAACATACTATTTTATGTTCTGTAAGTCACCCACATAGGTGAGTGATATTCTCTTTCCGGACTTTCATCTTCTCTATATAAAATGAGGATACTGAATTAGTCCTTTTCAGCTCTATATTGTATACAATCTATTAAACATATGAACTAATAAGTCTGTACTTATTCTATAACTTATTATTGAATGGCTAGTGTTTTTAATCCTTTGTTTTTCCCTGTAGAACAGCTGTATTCTAATGTACTTCATTTTGCATATGCTATGTATAATTTATGATTTAGCTTATGCCACCATTTTGTACTTTATTTCAGTATAAAGAACTACCACTTGGTACTGGTTTGAACTTGGATAAAAATGATTAAATTTTTCTTTATAAAGGCAAGGAAAGAAAACGTACTGCTGGGCTAAGACTAAGCATGAAAGATTTCATCTGAGAGGGACAATTTGTCAGAAAATTATGAGGAGGTGCAAACAGGGAGTTATAATGGAAGTGGTTTTGCAACATTAACTATATCATTCACTCTCATAAATTGTGTAATAAATCCACACACATGCCACACTGAGGGTGGTGCAGGTCGGATGATTCTCCAGCAGGCAGGCTACTACCACTGGCACTCCCCTGTAGTATGGTCATCGTGCCACAGAAGGTAGTGTCCCATCTTGGCACAAAGTGGGCACCGTGATTCATGTACTGAAGAGTTAATTGGGAAAATTAAATGGCAGCCCAGGAAAGTGGACCAAAGATATGATCCTAAGTCACCTTGAGATTGGTCTCTTATAATGGCCAATTGATTATTACTCAGCAAAATACAGTTTAACCAGGGCAATAAGTCGATTGGAATCATAGGGATAAAATAGCCTTTATGAAAATAATTGTCCTTTTTTTAAAGGTGTCATTGCACCATCCAGAAATTAAACCTCATTGTCTGCTCTGCCAAACTCAAAAGTGTAGTCATTCTTGGAACTTACAGAGGAGTTTTTACTGTTCTAATTACTCACTAACAATGAGAGATGAGGTACATTCCTCCATTAAGTTAATAATAGTTGAGAGGATTGAGGTATCTTTTGTCCAACAAATTGAAAATATAATTAAAAAGCAGTGATGTCATAAATAGACATTTAATGGTGGTGTTTGAGTACATTGAAATATACAGGGAAGTAGGTCATTTAATGAAGACTATTGAACACATTCAATATTAATTTAATATAACTAACATTAATGTAATAAAATGTGGTGAGAAAAGTATTAACTTTAAAATTGTACAGCCCTTACATCTAACTTTGCTCATCAGTGTGATCTTGGAAAATTTAATTTCCCCAAGCTTCTGTGTCATCAATTGCCAATGGGAATATAATATTTATTTTTCAGTGTTGTTCTGAAAGTCTGTAAGGTCTGGTCTACAAAGAACATAATCTTGTTGAATACAAACTACATGCTAAATAAAAATGGGCTCTCAGGCCTTTTAAACTGTACTTTCAGACCTAAAGTGTTATAGACTAAGGGTTATCATTTAGGATGTTATAAACATAATTCAGAATACAATATCTCAATCCAGTAATAATTTAAACCTCTGAACATTAAAGACTCTAAGAACATTTAGGGTAAAAAACTGAAATCCGCTCTATTAGCCAGTCAATCTTTAAGTACTACATTTTCAGTATGGTTCAAACTGGAGATTAATACCCCGAGGCCATGAGCCCCCTCATTCAGACGGGCCAGTAAGCTCACTTCCAGGTAATGAAGATTCTCAAAACAGACAGCTGAGGATCATCAAAATACTAATGATTTTGACAGCTGAGCTACTCCTCTAAGAAGTTTTAGATGAATTGTTTTTATACCTCAGCATTCAATTAGAATTTCAAAAGAGATATTAATTATCCCTTCATCATCCCAAGGAAATAAGACATTCAAGTGATACAATTTATTACATAAAATAAATTTAATTACTAACAGCTAATAATGCATGGAAATGACATTTGCCATTTTACATAGCTGGCACCCATTGACTGTTTACTCTGATGCTCTATCTTAAACACTTTTGTACAAATTCACTCACGTAAGACTTCTAATATCCCTGTAGGTGAAAGCCACTGACCATTTTATAAATGAAGAAACTGGAATTATAGAGGTTAAATAACACACAAGGTCATCTCACTAAGCAGCCATTGTGAAGCCAAAATGTGCATTGCGCTATCTTAGCTCCAAAGCTCATGCTTTTAAGCTTTATGCATATAATTAAGATTAACACGATTATAAACACCTTTGTTTATGATTTATTTATTAATACATATGTATTAAAATCCTTTTATGTGTCTAGGCCTGTTTTATGCTCAATTTTAGTAGAAAGAATCAAGTTAATTCACATGATGTCTGCAATAACTGCGAATTTAGAACAGCAGAAAATGAGTAAGAGTAACAATAGCAAACTCGATAGCTGTTAGGATATACCAGTCACGTCTAAAGAATGCTCATTATTTTATTTCTTTTGATTTCTACAAGAATTTAATGAAATAAATAATATTGCACCTATTCTACAGAGTAGGAAACTGAGCCGAGTTTAAACAACTTGCCCTAGGTAACGTAGCTAGTAAGTGGCAGAACCAGGATTTAAATCCAAAGGTCTGGCAACGCAGTCCATATTTGTAACCACTGCTTGATGTATGATGAGAGGAGGTTTTGGCACAACCAGCAATCTAAGGAAATCTTGCTACCAACACCAATTTTGTATTGGAAAATACCTCACTGGCTGGTAGTACAGACTCAAGCATTTTCCCAGGTTATATAATATTTATGAATATAAAATGAATTCAATTTATGTTCTTAAATTGTTGCATACACAAAATAGAGCCTGATGTGTTTGTGGGTTTTTGAGAGGAATGGATGCTTACTGGAAAGATCATGAGGTTCAGAATCTTTTTTTTTTTTTTTTTTTTAAGTCTGAGTTTATATTTTATAACAATTCTGTAAGAAATGCAACATTAAAATCCATACTATTTATTTTGCCCTTGTGGGCTACTTGAGTAAAATTCCTCTTCATTTTTAGTTTCTGTTGTTATTGATCCGTGTCCTCTTTCTTTCAGCAGCTGCAGATTAGATTATGATCAGTAGGGGCTTATTTTATTTGTTGTGTGTGCGTGTCTTTTGTTTATTTATTTTTATTAAAGTGAATTCATAAATTCACAACTATCCTAAACAAGAGACCACACTGCGTCAACACATTTCTATAGAAAATCTTAACATTTTATTGATTTCAATTATTAAATGAAGAGGCATTTAGGGTTAGTTCTGTTGACTGTGGTGGGGAAAATGAGGTTCCATGGAAGAGGGTGGCCTTCCAAGAAAGATTGGAAGTCCGGAAACAGTTATTTTCTCTCACTCTTAAGGGCCAGATTGCTTTTTCTAGAGGAACTGTACACAATTGAAGGCACAAAGGATCTGGGGTCTGACAGTAATTTACAAGTAATTGCCAGCCTATGGCATCTCTTAATTACCAACTGATCTTGCCTCAAGGAAGATGAAGCAGGATAATATAGAAAAGGAACGTTTTTATATAAAATCCAAGGTTTTTTGCGTGTGTGAAAAAGAAAAGACTGGGATTTTTCTTTGGTTATCACTGAGGGAGTCAGTCAGAGCTAGTAATTGCAGCTTCAAAGGACTATACTTTCACTGAAAAATTGTCTTTCCTAAGTGCTTTGGGATTCTGGGAGAAAGTGCTGTGCTTGTTTTCCTGTCAGGGGAAGCTGGTCACCTTGGCTGAAACGTGTGAAAGGAACTGAGGGATGCCACTAGTTAATGGTGTGTGTGTGTGTGTGTGTGCGTGAGAGAGAGAGAGAGAGAGAGAGAGAGAGAGAGAGAGAGAGAGAGAGAGAGAGAGATTTCAGCTAAAACAAAAGCCCACAACACAAAAACGGAAAACACGTGGAACACCAAGAAGATTTAAGTGGAAAAATTGAGACATTAAATTTTAAATTGCTGCAATGAAAATAAATCTAGATCATTTAAAATGATAAATACTTGACTAAAACTAATGTATAATCTATTACATGCTTGGCCAAGATACCAAAATAAGTAAGATAATAAAACCAGCTTCTTTTTCTTGAGGAATTCCCAAGGGACTAGGGGGACTAGGGAAAAGTTGGTGGAGGAGTATGAGTATATATTTAGATGAACCATAATTATATATCTAATACAACTAGTAAGTCCTATCACAGAGATAAGATAAATGAATAAAAAATAGATATAGAAATAAATTTGTTATAATGGGACAATGAAATAAACAAGCAAACCAATACATATGGAAGAGCTTCATGAGCTAGCTGGTTGTAACGTTCGTGGCTTAAGTGGTAGAAATGCATTTGAGCTGGCAAGTCTCTGTTAAGAGTTAAGGAAAACAAAAGAAACCCTTACATGTTGCTTGTGATGATATAAATTGATTTATATCATTTCGGGGAAAAATTGATATTGAAAGTCAATATTCCTAGACATACACTTTAGATTTTAGAAACTAAAGAAACTCGCATACATGCGTAACTGCAATTATTGGCATGCAAGTATGTTCATAGGATCATAGTTTGTGAGAGCAATTTAAACAACAACAACGACAATGCTCTGAAAAAAAGTCAAAAGGAGAATTGGTCAATAAACAAGGTATGTTCACTCAATGGAATTTGCAGCAATAAATAACTAAATCGCAGCTACACACATGAACAGGGGTAAATCTCACAAACATATTGTTGAGCTCAAAACAATATACTGTTTGAGGTTTATATGCACATGTAAACACACATGAACTAAATAAAAGCATGAAAAACATTCAGGAGTGTGCTTCTCTCTTGATAGAGTTAGGAGACATTGGTAAAGTTTATTTTCCATCTGTGTGATGGTGGCCCAGGTGTTCATTCTATTGTTTGTTATTGTTCTTCTTATTATTTATGTCTTATATATAGTATATGCATTTTCCTTTGCAGGATACAATATTTTATAATAAATAAAATGTTAGTAATGACATCTTTCTGTATTACTGACGTGGACAATCAAGTTTGGGTCTGCTTCCCTGGAATGTGTTAGATCTTAAATGCAGGGGCCGCTAGGGTTTATTAAACTTAATATTCAGAACACAAAACTGCATTCTCCATGTCTGCCTAGACCACAGAACCATTTGTCATCTGCCTTCGAAACACAGCAGTAGAAAAAGCGTCAAAACCCCAGGCCTTGTGGAGCTTACATTCTATCTGTGGGGAGGGGAACAGATACTAAACAAGATCATATAAAGATAAACTATTTTGTGATTAACATGTGAGGAGAGGGAAACAAGTAAGTAAAAAATCGACGAAATACGGTTATTTTATATTTATTCTTCATATATGTCTGTACATATCCATAGATTCTAGTAAGAAATAAAATGCATTTCGGATGAAGACATTGCTTTGATAAATATAAGAACTGGCTGGATATACAGAGTTCATTCCAAAGTAACAGTCCTATTAAAGAGTGAAACAAAGAAAACTGTTGATAGTAATAATGTTTTCAATGAACACACTAACAAATTATAGCATATTGCAAATATACATTAGCTATCGTAGGTAGATTAATATGGCTATGGATAATAGTCAATAAGTTAATGATGAAAATTAAAAAGAAGAAATAGTCACAAGAGTGAGATGGGAATGTGTGATACTTTACTTACCAAGATATTAGAAAGAGCACAGGATTTAAGACTCAGAATAAGAGTACGTATTTCATATAACTTTAAAATTTTAGCTTAAAAATGTTAAAAGCAGAAACTGAATATAATGATATGTACTTTCAACTTTAGAAAAGTACATTAGAGGAAAATAAAATATGATAAAAGATATCAATGACTCTATGGCCTACAGCTATAAACAGAAAGATATTTTAAAAGGATAAATAGTATTGTAAACATATAATTGTAATAATATAATATAGACACTATTTAATGAAGAAAGGCAAGTGGCAACTAAAGAGACCAAAGTGACTGCATAAGAAACTCTCTTACATATTCTGATTTTTAGACATAAAATTATATATCCTTGACGTTTATATGTGTATACGTGTGTATATATGTATATTTGTGTATGTATGCATTCAAGTTTATGTGTGTGCATTAGGACATATTGTAATCTTGATAAATTAATATATTCATATCAGATTGAAAGAATGAAACTAGGATCCCATGATTGGTGTTATATACAGGAAGACTGTAACAAAATATCAAGATATTAAAGAACAATAAATCTATCCAGTGATTTAATAGGATAGTTTGCTTATTATCCAATGGAGGATTTAAGCAGATGCTAAGTGACCAAATGGAAGAAATAATGTAGAGCGACTCCTAGAACTATGTAGAAGGTTGAACTAAAATTTTTTTCAATCCTAAAAGATATGATATCCAATTCTACTTCTTGTGGGATTTCCTTTCAGGCAACATTCATTCTATTGATCATACAAGTCTCTAAGAATTTTTGTTGACAATTTGTTAAATTGATTGTTTCAAATATTACCCATATCTGGGTATGCTAGACTTCTGTGGCACAACATTTATGAATTTCCACTCGCTTTTTGCTTAATAAATTTCACTTGTGTTTCCACTGTTTCTTTTGATGGCTAGTTAACATAACTAATGAAATTAAGTTGCAGTTGGATGCAACCAGCTTTTACTTGGTACTCTTGTGATTAAACTAATGACTTCATTATTGTATTAATTTTCAATTTTCAAACACAGAAATTATTTACTTAGAATGAACACTTGAACCAAGAAAAAGGATACTGCCTGAGCAGAATGCCTGGACTTGCTAGTTCTGCCAGACAAGTCCATTTATATTGAACCACAAAGATATAATACCAAACAACCATACAACAGCAGCGAGAACTTTTGATCGGGTTATACTGATTGCTGGAGAATGAGGTTTTAAAATTTCTCTTCAACTATTCCTATATTATCAACTCTCACTGCCAATAAATTATTGTTTATATCTATCCTAAGTCTTTCACCCTATAGTATAAACTCATTTTCTTTTTTTGGATTCTCTGCAACTGAATATCTCAATAGCAAAGTGATTTTATGTTCTATAAAACGAGAAACAGAATAAGATCATATCAACCCTACAGATCATGTATAATACTGGTCATAATGATGACTTCAAGAAACATCATAAAAAAGGTTGGCAGCTGAAAACGTTTGCTGTGCTGAAAACACAGCATTTTGGTAACTATAATGTGCCCAGTTTGCTCAAATAAAAGATGTTAACAGCCACATATTTTCATGTATTGCAGAGCAACAGTTAAAATGAAATACATTTTGTGCGGATCAATAATACTCCCCAAACAATTTATACACCATTTACTGCTTCTTACTATAGTATGGCCAGTGATTTTTGTATTCACTGCAGAGATAGATATAATCGTAATGTACTAGTAAAAACACAAAACTGATTTATATTTTACTGTTCTAATGTAAGAACATTACAAATTATTTCACACTTTTGAAGTAGATACAGCTTCATCTGATGTGTAGTATTCAGAACTGCTAAATTATTAAGTAAGTTGGAAATTCTCTGAACAATTATGAATTACTGCATTGAGATAGGGAATGCTACCTTTACGAAGATTATATTGATGAATTAATTACAACGTTGTCTTTTCTTTTATTTCAGCTACCTACAAATGGTTTACATGGCTGAAGGAAAGATAAGTCTTCTATTTTGTTTATAAAAAAATTAAAAGTATAGTAAAAAAAGATATGCCCCAAATTAAATAAATAAACATATAAATATGTATATTATACATTATATATATATAAAATCAAGCTTCCTATGGAAATAAACTCCTTTTCATTTTCATTATCCCTAGGAATATGTTGACATGTACATTTCGGCCAGCTGAGGTTCAAATTAAATAGCTCCATAGGTGACAGAAACCCTGAGGCCTGCATGGCTCCTGAGGATGGGGTGATTATTACAATTATTTCCTTTGAATGGCTTATCTAGCCTTGCCTCAGCAGGAGGCAAGATATTGGGAGCTGGATGCATGCAGCCCTGTAATTATGTATTTAAGTCTATCTTCCTAATTAATTTAAATATGCTTGAGAAGCTTACATGGCTTGAATCTGAAAATTCCCATGGTCTGGTCACTGGATGGAATCAAGACTCCCAGAAATGAGAGCTGATCACATCTTTCATGAACTTTTGAAAGATGCCTCATGGTAGAGGAAATTGCTCAAAATTGCAAAACTTAGAGGAAACTCTACTCTTTACTTCCTTTTATTTATTTATTTTATTTTAAGTCCAGAAATTGAGGTTGAAAAGACTACTGTCAGCAAGTTTGGCTGATACTCGCCACAGCATAAAAGAAATCAGCAGGGGTATACACATGTGATGTGATATACCCCTACTAATGTTAATACTAATGTGATAAATGAATTATTAATGAAGCCCAGACATTAGTGAGAGAAGGTAGAAGCTGAGCTCAGTAGGGGTAGAATTAGTAACATTTGTGCCAAAATATTTCCAAGTGTGTGTAGGGGGCGGAGGGGAAATGGGGACTGACTGAGCCAAGCTTTGAAACAAAGGAATGTTTCAATGTGTTACCAGAGAATCACATTAAGCAACAACTTGCATAGTAGTCCCCAACTCCACCTCCAGCCACCTACAAGCTCACAGGCCTGGATCAGAGTCCCTGAACATAGTCCATGTCTAGGATGCAGTTAATTTTTCTGATCATAGAACAATATATAGAGTTCTGCACATTTTCACTTTATTTTTTATTCTTTTTTGACGGACACCCTCAAAATTTGCACTGTATTGGATAAAATGGACCCTCACTCAGCTTATTTTTCTTCATGAGCATATGCTATTTTATCATGATTTGTACAGTTATAGCTTTTTCTCTCTGGAAACTTAGACCACCTGTACTCCCAGGCTCCTTCTGCACACGTAGTGTCTTCCCTACACTATGAAGAGACAGACGCTGGCTCATTTTCCCTTTTGAGATTCTGTTTCAAGTTAGACTCAGATATTAGTGAAGTCAAAAAGAAGCTCCTCTTGCTAAATTTATACAGAGCAGAGATTTTGTTTATCTCTTTTTTTTTTTTTTTTCAATGACACTCAATATAGGAAGATCAGTGAAGTTAAATAGCCAGTTTTCCAGTTGTCCCCGAGGATGAAGAGTTTTAAAGAATAATAGCAGTCTGGTCAGCACATGAAAGATACCTCCTTGGATGTGAAGATATCTGTGGTCTCTAAGTAAAAGCAGAGTCATTTAAGGGCAGAGTAGAGAAATTTAAGAATTTAGCCAGAAAAATAAAAAAGAGCTAAACTAGACTTTGCTGAAGCAGCTAATTTTTCCAGATAAGTCATACTTATAGGTTTATTGTACACATTCACTAAACTCAAGCAAAATTCATCAATGCATTATATCATTTTTTTACTATTAAGTTATACATTTTCATAAAAGATTGATTTAGCTTCTGGTTTATCTTCTGTTTACCACATCTGCGCTCCAAAAGAATATTATTATCTGATGACAATTATGGACATTGGTGGTCCATGCAGCCCAGGTGCAATTCCAGGGCTTAGATTTCATCATTCAGGATGTTACATAGAAAGTAGATATGGAGAGGCAAATATACTATACAAAGTATTTCAAAAGTACTTATGATTTCTAACATTAATTTTATTGTGAAATATCATCGCAAAAACAGACTCATTTCTTAGATTACCAAGTATAGCAAGCAATAGTTCATGTGCACTGGTTAAAAGTTTTCTAACTTCCCAAAGAATTAATGTGCTGTGCTGTCTCATTATCTAAATTTCCCACACTTAAATGGCAGACAGTAATACATGTGTGCCAAGAATAAACATATTGAATGTAGTATTAAAACAACATATGACAGTCTTTGGGATTTCAAGACACATACTTGTAAAGATTAAGATGAATAACTTTCAACTGAAAAACATCACAGAGATGTAGCACCTTTTAACCAAAAGCAATAGATATAAAATAAAATCATGGTAGTACTTACCACAGTGAAATTCATAACTTTCAATATCCATATTGTCATGGCTAAGTTAACAATCATGGTGACCAATAGCAGGAGGACAAAGAAGTATAAGCACCTCTTTCGCCATCCATAAATCCCCACTGGGTACAGTTGTGCATTCTCAGCCCTTGGCAGGCTATTCTGTTGTGTTGCTAGTATGTATTGTTCTCGTGTCATCTGGGGAAAAGATAAAAGAAAAAGAAAAGAAGCATTCAATAATAAAACCATTTTGTTTAATCAAAACTCAATGTATCTAAGAATAATGAGTAGTGAGTTCTCAAACAATTATCGTAGTATAATTAAAATTAGTTATCAATTATTATATTATAATGAAAAGTATGTTATAAATCCTCTCAAATCATTACCATCAATGTTGCTTTTTAGAGCTATTTAACTAATGGTTATATCTCTAAGATGTATATTATTTTCAGTGAGGTTTGCCAATCCATAACAGTAGCCTTTTCTCTCAGAAGTCTCTGAAAGCTCTCAGTTCTACTTTCAGTTGTCCAAAACCCAACAACTCTATGCACACCCAACATGCTCGTGGAATAGGTTTCACTTGTTCTTTGG
This sequence comes from Rhinolophus sinicus, assembly GCF_036562045.2. Lineage (NCBI taxonomy): Eukaryota > Metazoa > Chordata > Mammalia > Chiroptera > Rhinolophidae > Rhinolophus > Rhinolophus sinicus. The sequence goes on from NC_133754.1 coordinate 69,958,512, forward strand.
AATAGACAGAAATCAAGTGTATCACAAGGTACTTCTGTGTCTTTATCTATATAAGTAGCTCAGTGTATATTATTTAATAAAACATCAGTGTACTTGAAGAAACCTGTAAAAAGAAAATACATTTTTATTTAGAATAATATAGATCTAGATATTTAATTAAAACTTTTCCTTAGGACCTTGTTGGTTATTTATTTTAGTTGTATTTCAGTAAGTTATCAGAACAAAACTGATCTCTGAAAGAACGCAACAACATGCTGTATTTTTCTATAATGTAATGATGTAAGCAGAAGTCAGTTTTGGAAAAGGGAAGATGGTGCTCTTTGGAAATATATACATTGTTTTCAAATTAATTATTTCAAGAAGTAAATACATTGTTTACTGTGTGATATAACACAGAAATATGAATGAGAAAAGTAAAAAAATATACATACTGGGTATATATTTTTCAGAATTACATATTTATACCTGAAAAATGGAAACTTTAGTTTTAATAAAATATGATTTTATATAGAACTTTTTTTCTCTTTAGGTTTTTCTCAGATTTCCTTTCTTGTGCATGACAATTAAATAATCAATATACCAACAAAAACAATGAATAAATTACACCAAAATGAAAACAATATAAAATTAAAATTACTTGCCAGGTAATATGAAATACATACTATAAAAGTACCAAGTTATAGTGTTAATTGACCTAATCCTATTCTCAATAAAATGTTGAATTTTTGAAAAATGTAAAAACTAGTTCTTATTTGGCTTTTTCCATTTTTGTTTTAATTTTAGAGCTATAACTTCAAATTGTATTAATGCAATGTATAATATTGTTTCTAATTTTTTTGTGATTGAAGCATAGTATGCTTCATATAGGAAAAAAAAGTTGCTACCTGTCACCATATACGAAAATTAACTCCAAATGGATTACACACCTAAACATAAGACCTGAAACAATAAACTGCATAGAAGAAAACATAGATATTAAACCTATGGACCTTGGGTTCAGAAAGGATTTTCTGAATTTGACCTCAAAGGCAATGGAAGTAAAAGCAAAACTAAATGAATGGGACTATATCAAACTAAAAAGCTTCTGCACAGCAAAAAATAAATAAAGAAAACAAAGAGAAGATATTTGAAAGCAAAGCCTACAATAAGGGGTTAATATCCAAAATACATAAAGAACTCGTACTGGTAAACAACAACAGCAACAACAACAATAACAACAAATTCCAATTAAAAAATGGATAGAGTACCTCAATAGACACTTCACCCAAGAAGACATATAAATTGCCAACAGATATAGGAAAAAAAATGCTCAATTTCACTAGCTATTAGGGAAATGCAAATCAAAACCACAATGAGATATCATCTCACCCCTGTTAGAATGGCTATTATCAACAAGACAAATAATACCAAGTGTTGGAGAGGTTGTAGAGAAAAAGGAACTCTTATACACTGTTGGTGGGAATGTAAATTGGTACAGCCCCTATGAAAAACAGTATAGAGGTTCCTCAAAAAATTAGTAATAGAATTACCACATGACCCCACAATCCCTCTCCTGGGTATATACCCAAAAAATCTGAAAACATTTATCTGTAAAGAACCCCAATGCTCATTGGAGAACTATTTATGGTGGCCAAGATATGGAAACAGCCAAAGTGTCTTTCCATAGATGATTGGATAAAAAAAATGTGGTACATATATACAATAAATTACTACTTGGCCATAAGAAAGGATGAAATACTGCCATTTGCAGCAACATGGATGGATCTTAAGATTATTATGCTAAGCAAAATAAGTGTGACAGAAAAGGTGAAGAACCTTATGATTTCACTGATATGTGGGATATAAAACTGAAAGCAACAAAGGAATAAGACAAACAAATAAAAAGTCATAGACACAGACAGTTCAGTAGTTACCAGAGGGTAAGGGGAAGAGGGATGTGGTAGAAGAGGGAAAATGGTATTAAATACATGGTGATAGTAGGAGAACTGACTGTAGGTGGTGAACACACAATGGAATATACAGTCGCTATATTATAGAAACATATACTTGAAACCTATTTAATTTTAATAACCAATGTCAATCCAATAAAATTAATAAAAAATAGTTGTATACATTAAATTATAATTTTAAATGAATTAGAAGTCTTAATATCACTTGATATAGAGCAAACTCATAATATAAAGAATTACTTTTTTATTGTCATTAATATTTAGTATTTCATATTTTCTTGAAACTAGGCCAAAAGCTTTAATCCTTAATTCGATTCCTTTTAGAGGGGAGACGTGTAACTTATGAACTGCTATGTAAGATAAATGTTATGCTAGGTAACAACATGCAACTGGAGTTTACTTTGCCTAGAGATTTTGGTGGAGACTGTATAGTTCTGACAGTGGCTATAATTACAAAGTAGAGAATATATTGCAAGAAGAGGATAAAAAGAACTCTAACGACTATCACAATTAAAGGGAAGAACAAAGGAGAGACAGAGAAGAGGAAAGAACATGGATGCAGGAGGAAAGCAGGAGAGTGCAGACGCCTGAATCTGCCTAACGGGCAAGAAGGAAGACCTTCCTCTAGAGCTGGTCTCTGATAAGTCACAAATCAAATGTTGTGACTATTCCTATCAAGCATTTAATCTCATATTAAAGTAAACTTCTGTTTTAGACAGTCTATTTTCAGAAATTCTGTTTAGACATAAAGCTGAGGTTAGAGTGATTTAGAAAAGAAATGAGAATTTATAGGTCTCTGAAATAAAATTTAAAAAAGCACAAATTACAAAGAAAATGATCCTTTAGAAATGAGTTTCCTTATTTTTATTTTTTGGAAAAGCAACAGATTCAGTAAATGCATCAAGTGCTTCTAACAATTTTGAAGAGCAAACTGTATAACAAAAGGCTAGGAGAAAAGTCTGTCAAGTAAACAAACAATTTTGTTATTTAAATGAAAACTAATTTTATTATGTCATCATAAAGATGAATTTAAAATTATTTATATCTTTTTCATATCAAACTAATTTAGAGTATTCAAGCTGCAAAAATAACTTTATTTTAAAAAGTTCTTTATTTGTTATATCTCACATGTATGAGTGTTTTTCAATATCTGTCAGTAACTACCACAGCGCAGAGTAGTAGAACCAGCAAAGAATAACCACATACACTTCTAAAAGATTAAGCAAAAAATCTTCAATTTGAAACTTACAACCATTGCTTAAAATATTCAGTGCTCACATGTGCTCCAATGTTCATTGCAGCTTTGTTTACGGTAGCCAAGACATGGAAACAACCAAAATGTCCTTCGATAGATGAATGGATAAAGAAGTTGTGGTATATATACACAATGGAATACTATTCGGCAGTAAGAAAAGATGATATAGGAACATTTGTGACAACGTGGATGGATCTTGAGAGAGTAATGCTGAGCGAAACAAGTCAGACAGAAAAAGCAGAGAACCATGTGATTTCACTGATATGTGGTATATAAAACAAAAACAACAAAAGAACAAGACAAACAAATGAGAAACAGAAACTCATAGACACAGACAATAGTTTAGTGGTTGCCAGAGGGTAAGGGGGGCGGGGGGTGGGGGGTGGGAGATGAGGGTAAGGGGGATCGAATATATGGTGATGGAAGGAGAACTGACTCTGGGTGATGAACACACAATGGGATTTATAGATGATGTAATACAGAATTGTACACCTGAAATCTATGTAATTTTACTAACAATTGTCACCCCAATAAATTTAATTAAAAAAAAGAAATATTCAGTGCTGATCTATTTTCAATTATTGAGCATATTCTAAAATATCTTGGTTGCCTTGGCACAATGAGAATTTTAGAAGTAATACAGAAAAGTGTTTCACTAAGCGCGATTGTCATTCTCTAGGAAACTATCAAACAAACCTACAAAGCCATAGACATTTATTTTCTCAGAACAGATAAGCAGGTTGAAAGAGAGAGAGAGAGATGATCGTATTTTTCTGAATGAACGTATCACTGTGCTAAAATGTTTCTCTGTCTTAGTCCTCTCTACCCCCGTCTGAAATATAAATTCAACACCCTCAAAATCTTTTCTTTGAAACTCTTTTGGTTTTCAGGGTTGCATGTACTTCTCCTGACTACTTAAAATAATAATCAGGAACCTTTCCATCTTAGTTTTGCAGTTCTTTCTCATGCAATATTTCATATCTACAAAGCATTCATTAGAATCAAACAACTTCTAAGACCCACTGTTTCTTAGTTAATAGCAAGGGCATCTTCATTTGCTTGGATCAAGATGCCTATATCAGCATTCACATTAAGGTAAGTGTACTTCCTTATAACCCCTTGTAATTCAGGTAAGGGCTGGGCTGATTTAAATCCGGACTTTTAACTTTCTTTATGAAGAATATACTTTCAAAATCCTGATAATGTGAATAAAAATTCCAAGAAGGTATTATGCGGTTAAATGAAAGATGCATGGGCAAATAGAACTAGACCTTATGAATTTTTCAACATTTTTCTCCAAAGATTTGGAAAATGTGGTTTTCAAGAAAGGGTTATTTTGTACAGAAAATTGAATAGCATAGCATATCATGACTTCAAGATGATGAAATAATCTCAAATGACCTAAACATGGTTCATCTTTAATAATCTAGCTCAGGGGAATTCTGTTGAAGTCTACTGAGCTGGACGCAACTGCAAAGAAATTAACTAGCAGCAGAGATCATTTGCTATTATTACCTTGCCTCACAGAAGGGGGCAGCAATACAAAATACTAAGGCCAATGGAATGTACTGAGTTTTCCAATCTCCCTGGCATCGTTATTTAAGTATTTTACATAAATACTCATAGTAATTGAGACTCTAAGCAGAAATGGATCTTCATTTGATAAAACACGTATTTAGTGACAACTATGAGCAGGTGGAGTTCAAAATCGCTACGCTAATGAATTTCACATATTTGGGGAAAGTACAATAAGCAAATAGAAAAAAAATATATCAAATAGTAACATGCTCTGAAGATGATGATAAATGAAGTAATACTCATATAATACTTAGACACAATAATAAATACAATAAATATAGAAATCATACCATAAATACACTAACATAATAGATAGATTATATAAGCAATATCATATTAAGTAGCGATAGAGTCTATGAAGATGAGAGTCATGGCAATATAATGGGGGACTATTTTAAAAGTGATAGAAAATGCCTAATAAAGGAAGTGACACCTGAGAGGAGTTTGAAATGGTGAAAGTCTTTGAACAAGAAAGGACAAAAAAAAGATATTTGAATATTTGAAGGCCTAATTAGAGTGGGCTAAATAGAAAGTGAACAATTGGAAAGTGGAGAAAGTGAGCATTTAGGTCACTTTTTGTGGGGTAAAGAAGAGCAAAATGGGGCTTCATCTGAGAATATGAAGTCTGGTGTTGGAGTATTAAATCGGGCCAGTCAAGGCTATGTGAAGGATAAGAGAGAATGAAAAAGAAATAAGGACACTTTATATGAGGCCAGTAGTTGCGGTGATGAAGCTGGGATCTAGGGTTGAATTACGCATTCTCAGCGGTGTAGTGGCCAAGGAACTAGAGACACTGACAGATTAGCCAGGCATCTGGGTTCCCTAAGTGGGGGAACAGGCAGATGATAATTACCAGAACCCAATGAGAATAGTTCTTGATCTCATACACAAGTATTCTGACATGGAGAGCTCACATCAGCATATGCAAAACTGAAAGTAACTGTGCTATGGTTCAAGTTTGCAGGTGCCTGGTGTGGGGACATGTGGCTCTGAGGCTCACCTTCTTCACAGCACACTTCTTCAGAGGCTCTCTTACTACAGGCTGCTGCATTTAGATCAGAGTCTGACACCTAGACTGCTAGTATGTCAAAGTATCATCTTCTCCTTTCCAATCCCAATAGTCTGCCCCCTCTCTCAGTGAGGTTTTATTATTTACTTTCTAAAATTGGGGGTGGAGAAAAGAAGGCCTATGTGACTATAATTAGACATGATATCTTTCTGGATAGACAGGAAAGGCTAAAGAAAATTCCACCTCTGCTACTATTGTGAGAAAAGAGGAAGAAAATAAGAGGTTAAGGGACATTACAATGCATAAGATATATTTTAAATTGTTGTTGGGTAAATTAACAGTAAAATCAAAAGCTATTAAATGGATGCCTTGTATTATGTTTTGTTAGGGAGAAATATCTGAAAAAAACGACCAAGTGATCCAGCCATCTGTTTATATCCTTATGACCCTAATAGGGAGAGGATTTGAACAACTTTAAAATGGCAGTGAGGACTGAGAAGTTTGGAGGAGAGTTGTGGAACATAGTTTTTTTTTTTAAATCTGAATCATCCAAGAATAGACTTTCTAAATTTGCATAGAAGTTTGTGGATATTAGAAAGTTAGTACAAGTCCAGATATTGAGAACCTATCATCTACAGTTCAGATGTTACCACTAAACTGCGAATTTGATAATAAAGCTGTAAGGAAATCCCAATTTTGTACTGGAAATAATATAATTGGCATTGATTTTTGTTTGTTTGCTTTTGTATCACATTTTACAATTGTACAGTACTCCTACATAAACACTGGGTATAATGCAGAGATGTAAGCACAAAGACTAGAAAGAAATAGTAAATTGTTTGTTTATCTCACTTGCTAACTTGATTCCTTACAATTAAAATATAAATTGAGCATCTAATTTCTGCTAAGACCTGTGCCCTGTGTTCCCTGTTATGGGGGATAACAGTTTGGAAGAGAAGCATGTATCTCCTGGAAAATAAGGTAGATAATAAGGTAGATGATTTTAATTTCTGATTATGGAGTTCGCACTAGGTGCACTCAAGTAGCAATACGTAACAACATTGTGACCTTAAAAATTAAATCTGTTCCCAAATCCCTTAACCTCCTCACTGGGAGTAGCCGAATTCTAGGAGAAGTAGTAAATAATGTTGGTGTCACTGTTCATTCAGTGTTGACCACGTAAGACGTAACATGGCAATTGTCTGTTATTTGTTCAGACAAGGGATGGAGCACGGCAGACTAAATGCCGTCTCAGATTTGTGTGTGGAGTTGCAGTCCCAGCCTGACCATTCTATTCCATGATCCGAGGGCAAGTCACTTAGACTTTCTCTGCCCCAGTTTTCTCAGCTCTCCAATGAATATTACATTGACTTATATAAGAGCAATATGGGAGTTGAAAAGTAGGATGTTAAAGGGCCCTTTTCATTTTAAATGGTAAAAAAATACTTGTTCTAAAAACGTATCTTCCATCCCTTAGGTAGTGGTCCTCCACTTGAGTGCTGTGTAAGTATTTATATTGGAATTCATTTTAAAAGATATGACTGAAATATAACTTTAAAAACAAAATGCTTGAAGTGTCCAAATGATATGGCATGAACTTCACACAGCAGAAAAGCATTTTGTTTTCTCTCTCTGGAAAATGAGTCTCTAAACAGCTACTACTGTTGAGAGAGATGGAAAACAGTGAAGTAAAGTCCACTTACCATGGAAATATAAAATTCTTTCTATCTATGATACTTAATTCTCAAAGGCACACTCTAAAATGATGGTGGTAAAAATGTGCTATTTAAGAAAATGTCTATTCAGAATGGATTTTTTTTTTCCAGTTGGTTTGTGAAAAATGCTGTAGTCAGGTTTTACAGCCTAGAAAAGAGAAAGCCTAGCAACTGAATTTCAAGAATGATGAAAGGTATCTGAGTCAAACGGGCTGCCTCTTGAGATAGGAAATAGAAGAGGATTCTAGCCAAGCCTGACAGAAAAAAAAAGGAAACCTCAATAGGCATTAAAAGTGAAACATATTCCCAGATGAACAAAAGTTTTATAAAAATGTGAACATTTAAAGAGAGATTTTTCACTGACCCGGTAGTCGTTCTTAGCTTATTTTATATACTTTATACACTCTAAAATTAAGCCCTTTTATCGATAAATAATTTATTGTTTAATGGGATGAAAACTCAATCACAGTTCCTGGCCGTACTTAGATTTAGGTTCCTAACATTGAGGTAGGACAATTCTCAGATATTCTTATGTAATATTAATAGAAAAACTTAGCCATTAAAGCAATTTTGAAGGAAGCTGATGAGTTTTTTGCCTACTCAGATGTATATCAGCACCAAGAGAAATAAATCAACACAGGTAGTTTGCAGCACCATTTATACTAAGATTGCAAGCATGAGAAAGCCCCTTGGCAAGCAGTGCTACACATACACAGCAGCGGCAAAAGGAAAAAAAAAAAAAAAACAAAGCCAGAAACACAGCTGGAGAGCTTAACTGGGAAAGTGGAAAACCCACACTATTTAAAGCAATAAAGATCAACAGGAAAACGTGTTTAAAGAACAATAGTATGAAAGAGAATCAGAGAAGAACTAAGGGCCGTTGGTTTTTATTCTAACATCAAGTAGAAAAACTTAATGACAACAAGGAATATAGAGCACGGCTTTCAGTCTTGATGATTTGTTGGAAAGCTCTGCTGGTTATGAAAAATTTTGCAAACAAATTTCAAAATACTTTCTTGAGAGTCATTTTTTTTTTTTTCACTTTGACAAACTTGTTTACATTTTACCAGATTAATTTAAATTACTTATATAGTGTAGTCAAGTTTGCTAATTACTAATAGTGTACTCAAGTTTTCTCTGATGTAAAATTTTCTTATGAGTAATGAGCTCTAAGAAATATGTTCTGTTTGAGATTATCTCACTTTTGGAGATGAGTAAAAGGGAAGATTCATAAAGAATATGTTCAATTTAGAATTTTTCTGTTTTAAATGAGTTAAACAAAGATGACCTTGCAATGATCCACACACTCTAGGCAAAACAAGTTGTTCTTCCTAACATAACTAAATATTGACTATCTGGGCAAAGACAAAGCAATTGGACCAATAATTAGACTTCAACTTTCTTGAATTGTTTAGGTTTTAAAAGGCATAGAAAAGATAGGACCCATTTTTGATGTAGCAAGTTAGAGGCAGAGAGGAAAGGCAGACCAGTTCAGCATCCACTGACATGAAGAGGAACGTAAGGAGAAGAATGAGTAGCCGTCAGCAGTGGCCCTGATCCTTTGGCTCTCTCCCTGTTGGATCTTAGTAGGGGCTGTACAGGAGAAGAGGGGCCAGGGTAGAGGTTAAGGCTGCATCTATCATTACGCACACTAAGCTTGGTTGGATACACCTAGATCGTGAATATAATCTGCCTTTCCCCCAGAGATGGAAAACAGAAATAGAAAAGGACTGATGATACTGTTTCTTTTTGTTTTAAATACCACAAATAGGCCTCTTTGCAGTGCTGGTGTTAAGAAACTAAAAATTAACTGCCCGTTCTTGTTTATGGAGAATCTTTTGGGAGGATGAATATGTTGTACACTTTCTTTTCTGTCATTTCATGTCTCAGTTATGAAAGGTAGCGGAATATGCCAACTGAAAAAAACGCCACTATGGCATATTGATTATTTTGAGCTGTAGGCACTTGAAAATAGGAAATGTAGGGAGAGGCTTTCTTTGAGCTTCCTTATCTGCATAAAGGAACTCAAGTGTCATAGATCTCTTTCTGAGGAGTGTCATCAACCAGGGAGGACTGATTCATCTCATGGGAGATTAGAAGTCAACACCACATCCAGACACACTTTGTCACAAACTATCATACCTCCCATCTATTCTTCTATGGGTAGATTCATCTTTCCTAAAAATCAGTTACTCTCCCCTAAGAGTCCTACATCCCTCCTTCCCTTCCCCTTTAAAGATGGTATTTAAGTCTGAATTATAAGCCATCTCAGGGAGTTACTTATTTTTCCTTGGGTATCTCCCATGTGTACATAAGGTACACATGTTAATAAACTTCTGTTTGTTTTTCATTTGTTAATCTGTCCATTATTACAGGACCCTCAGTCAAGAATTCAAAGGGGTAGGTGAAAAATTATTTTTCCACCCCTGCACTGTGAACATCTGTCCACGGGGCAGAAAACCAGCTGGCTGCACAGAGCTAGCCATCATATTTCCATCTGACCACCCTGTTCCTCCTCTGTGTGGTGAAAAAAATGCTTTCTCCAAATCTTGCATAAACACTTGATTCCAAATTCTCTCATGTATATTTTCTGATTGCATTTTACAAAATTATTTAATTTTACAAACAGCATTCACTTGAGTTTTGGAGACTTACATTCCAGATCACAATACCTAATCTAGGCTTCTACCTGATGATCAGAAAAGGCCTTGGTCATATTATAAATTGTAATTGACCTTTGTAAATTGCATTTAACTGGTTTAAAAGTACCTATCTTAATTAAAAACAGCACAGATAGGGAGGTTGGCTTGATGAAGAGAAAACAAATGTATAAAAAACATGTCAATTACTGGTTCTAAGAATAACTGAAAAAGTTAGTAACCAATGTAATCATTTATTTGTTTATTTATTTATTTATTTACTTACTTATTTACTTACTTTCTTTTTTCTTACTTATCACACCTAATGCTTTAGGAAAGGTAGATTGCATTGAATAGAAAAAGGAACAAACATAAGAATCACCTAATTGTTTAAAATACTTCTAAAAATGTTATTTGAATAAGAAAAATTCACATTAAAATTCATTTGAAACCTTATACAGACTTAATGATAAACTACCCAGTGCTTATTCACTGTATTATTTCCATGATACAGTATTAGGGGACTTTTGCAAAACCAAGCAGATATGCTCCCAAGCAGATATGTTTATGATCAGCTATGTTTGGTTATATTTCTAAATTAAAAGGTTAAGTGTTCCTATTTAATCTGCAAATAAAACAAATTTATTTTTGTTCATAGCCACTCAAATTATTTTCTACAACAAAATGAAAAAGAATCCTTTTTTGTTAAAACAGAACAGCACATTTTAATACTGACCGGTCCTTCATTCAAGGGTGAAAAAGGGAAACAATAATAATAACAGCAAACAACTGCATAAGATTATCATGTGCCAGACACCAATTCCCAGCCAGTGTTAACTCATTTAATCCTAACCACAATGCAGAGAGAGAAGTAATAGTTATTATCCTTTTCTATAAGACAGAGACAATATACCAGGAGAGGTTAGGAAATTTCTCCAAGAACTACTAGGGGCAAGTGTTAGTCAGGACAAGAAACGTAAGAGGCACTGTCTGATACCTAACTCACTTTCTCAGCCAGACCCTACACTGTGTATGGGCCACGCACTGATCCTGCGCATCTCATCGGTGATCTCATTTATTCATCAACACCGTTCTGTAAAAGTGAGTCTTACAGGTCCCATACTAGTAACTAATGATCTGAAGCTGCAAAAAGTCAACACACTCAAAGACCCACAAATGGGTAAAATTATTTATTTTTGGATTCAGGTCTGTAGATTAATATGAGAGTTATTGCTGATGTTTTCATGTCCTTATATCAAGCTACTTTCCAAATTTTACTAAATAGCTACTACACGTAAAGTATTTTAAATAAATTTAAATATATACTATACTGTCTCTAAAACCCATAAACAAATAGGCAAGTGAATATAATCTGTGTTTCTCCTAATGGGAGATTTGTACTATTGGGGATAGGGATACTGTCATAAGTGACAAGAGTAATCATTCAGATAATGAATCAATAAGCACATTACTAATTTCTACCCCCACCCCCACAAAACAAACAAACAAAACAGAGTTATTAAATAAGTTTTCAAACATTATCTCTCTAGTTAGGAGGTAGTGACTTTGCTTTTTTGTTTGTTTTTGTTTTTGTTTCAGGTGTATAAGACAATGTATCAGTTAGACATCATTTACACCCCTCACAAAGTGTAAATCCCCCTCTCCCAATCTACTACCCCTCTGATGTCGCACACAGCCATTACATTTCCACTGTCTCTATTCCTAATGCTCTACTCCACTTCTTGTGAATATATATATTAAATTATAGTTGACATTCATTATTATTCAGCTTCAGGTACACAGCACAGTGATCAGGCATCTACACCATCTCAGAAGTGGTCTCCCTAATAAGACAAATGTCTATCGGATACCTTACAAAATCTTTACATTATTGATTATATTCCCCAAACTGACTTTCATATCCCCATGGCAATCTTGTGGTTATCAACTATGCTTTCTAATACCCTCACCTTCTCCTTCATCCCCACCCACCCTCCCATCTAGCAACCTTCAGTTTTTCCTCTACATCTCTGAGACTGTTTCTGATTAGTTCGTTCATTTATTCTTTTCTTTAGATTGCACATATAAGTGAGATCACATGGTATTTGTCTTTCTCTGTCTGACTTATTTTACTCAGTATAATGTTCTCTAGGTCCATCCATATAGTTATCTTTCCTGTTGCCTTATGGCAGGTGAAACTGGCCATATCTTTCCTGTTACCTTTTGGCAATAGAAACTGGTTTCCATTTTATCATATGGATCTAAAATTTCCTTTAAAATAGGTTTATTTAAGTAGAGTTGGTGAGCAGATTTAAAGAATAATATTCTGCAAGTAGCATACATGCTATGTGAATATGGAGGGGAATTTGAAGTCTGTAGGAAGTGACTAATGTTTGGGAGGCAACATACCTAGGAAAATGCAGAGTTTTCTCACTAGGCTGTATGTAAATTAAATGGGCTAACTCTGCAAAAATGAGGTTTCTTGAACTGTAGAGACTTAGTAGACAATGGATACCTGTAAGGAAATTCAAGCAAAGGATCCCTGCATAAACTGTAGAAAGGACTAGGGAGGGGCTTAATTCTTGAAACTCCAGGAAGCTATGGGTCACTTGGCAGCAGTCCAAGCACTTTTGATGAATTCCATGTGAGTAAAGACGCTCTACGAATTTAATGAAGGGAACAATCACTCTCTGAATAGGATATCAAGTAGCTGCTGAAGCATTTGATGCGGCCTTCATATAATCGTTAAGATTTTAATAAATGAAGAATAATCAAGGATGGTGGCAATTCAGGCTAAGAAAAAGCGAAAGAACTGGAATGAAAAAACTTGTAAAGCATATTTGAAGAAACTTGAGCTGCACAAAAAATATGGCCATAACTTGATAACCAACATATAAAAACACGAGAAATGAAAAAAATATTAAAAATAGAAGATGCAGTTGTATTTATAGAACATACAGTTATTTATAGAAAATAAATTATATTGCAGTTATGTTTATAGAAAATAATTCTGTTTTCTCAGAACATGATTGCACCCTTATCAGTCTACCGAATTATTTCTTTTAATTTTGGATTACAGTGAATTATTATTCTAATACAAAATGGAAATAAACTCATATTGATGAATAAAGTGTAGGGAGTGAAAATGTTTGAAAGGGTAAGAGCAGTTTTTACTTTACCAGATATTAAAGTTTATTATAAAGCTATATTCAACAAGTGTGGTGCTGATTCAGGGGTAGTAAAATAAATGACTGCAATATATTATATTTCCAGAAATATACCCACACATATGGTTAATTTGAAGTTACTGAGAATACCAAGTATCAGAAAAAATGTGGTGAAACAGGAATTTTCAAAAACACTAATAGAAGTATTAATTGATACCTCACTTTGGAGAGCAACTAAGAAAATATCTGTTGAGCTGAAGACATGCTGCCCTATATCCAAGAATTTCCCTATATACACTGTAGAAAGCCCAGAATTTATAAAGAATAAAACAGGTCCAAGAGATGCTTTATAATACTAAAATATTTTTTTAATTTCATAAATGTCCATTGATAAGGAAATTATATATAAAAATTATATATTTAAAGAGGGGGATGATAATTAAAATGAATTGAATAAGATCTACATGTATTAACACCCATAAATCATAAAATATATAATGATAAATGACAAAACTATTCTCCTCCAACATATACATATACATATGCGTGTATACATACCCACACATAAGTTATGTCCACATGCATAATCAGTAAAAAAAAATAAAAGTCTGTTGAATAAACCTGTTTCAGAACAGTTATTAGCTCACTTCTTTCCATGTGTGAATGTGGACATGACATTTGTGTGCTAGGTACCTTTTCTGTAAAATGAGATTGATGAACATCTTCCTAGGGTTTGTTTTAAGCCATTTATGACCATATACTGAAAATTTATAGACAAATATAAAATGGAAAAAAAAATAGGATGAAGAAACATGGTAAGAGATCAAATCATTATTCCATGAAGAAAATTTATCTTGAGCTGAGCCTTCTAAAGGAAAAAACAAAAAAACAAAAACAAACAAAAAAAAACCATGAAAATTTTAATAGAGGCAAGGAGAAGGAGGACCGAGGTACCGCAAAACAAGGGGAGATGTATAGGTAATGAGAGACCCTGCAGTAGGAGTAAGAGTTAAGGATAAGGTGGTTGAGGCAAATTTTAGGAACGGGAGATTTATTATTCATCTACACATAAGAAAATTGACAAAATTGAACTTGAATTAAATTATTTTAGGAAATTATTTTATGTCCCTGAGATGGTTTCTAGCAGACAGTCTCCTGGAAACAGTTACCTGAAGACACTTGCATAAAGCCATAGGCATGCTGTCACATACCTGTTCTTTACAATCTTTTTTATTTAACAGATTAGAGAGCCATAGGACACAGATCAGTGCAATCTCTTGGACAGAGTCAAACTTCAGTGGAAGAAGTTTTCCGTTCTAAACATAAGTGGAAGCACACACTAAGAGTGCGGTGGCTGCTCAATACAATTCATTGTTCTCTAATTTTGAATTTGTGGTACAAATAACAGAGCATTGCAATCCTGTCAATGTAAGAAAGAAATGTGAAGGGTCGAAAATGTTGAATAATTCATGTTCATTAGATTACACATGAAAGTGTTCATTTAAAGAGTCATCACTAAAAAAGTACTCCATGAAACTAGGCAATAAAGATTAACATACTTTAGATTTACTGTACAAAAAGTCTTTAAGTAATGATTAAAAAAATAAAGTTTCAAATCTAAATGGTATATTTATTATTTTATTACTATTTCCAATTACTAAAACAAATATCTAAATGAGGACTAGATTACTCAAGTAATACTAAAAGCATGTAAACCATGCTAAGTGCATTTGAGAATTAGTCATTAACTGAACAAATAAGCCTATTGTGCTATATGGATCTAATAGCCATTCAATAAAAATATATACATTTACTAAAAAACAACTGACCACTATTTTTATGCTCATATATAAATGTCATGTTTATATATGATATTTTAGTTGGTTTTAGTTATCTTGAACTTTATAAATTAACTGCACAATTATTTTACATACACTAAAATAAGAAATAAATAAAAGAAACACTATTCTCAATAATAAGTTGGAATGATATTCAAAATTTAACTTTACAATCTGCTCACAATAAAGTAACATGTACAAGGTTTTATCTGAATTTCACAAATTGGGTGAAATTCTAATGTGTCTTTTGTAGTGAAACAGGCCACGTGTTATCAGGCTGGTGCAAAAGTAATGGCGGTTTAGGAGGTTAAAAATAATTGCAAAAACGGCAATTACTTTTGCATCAACCTAATACTAAATGATCATATACCATTCACTTACTTATTTTCAGGCTGCACTATGCCTGACTCATGTAAACAATACTCACTGAATAAATGATGAAACAAATGCAAGAGTTATTTTGTTTTTTTAATTTCTGAGATAAAATTGACACATAAAATAGTAAGATATTTAGTGTTCACCATGGTGTTTTGACACACATATACATTGAGAAAGGATTGCCTCCCATCGAGTTAATTAACAAATCCATCACCTCATGTATTTATCTGTTGTGTGTGTGTGTGTGTGTGTGAGTGTGTGAGAGAGAGAGAGAGAGAGAGAGAACATTTAAGTTCCATTCTCTTAGGAAATTTCAATCATAAAACAAAGTGTTATCAGTGTTAACTATAGTCACCATCTTTCACATTAGATTATTAGACTCTTCATTTCTAGCTGAAAATTTGTACCCTATTATCAACCTCTATTTTCCCCATCCCCAGTCCTTGGCAAACACTTTTGTGCTCTCTTTCTATTCATTAATCATTTTTACTCTTCGGTTTCTATTTTCAGCAGAATGACCTTGATATGCACAATAACCTGCACAGTGCATAAGGGAACTGGGAAACATTAACAGACTTTCACAATCCTTGCATACCTTTTATACCTATACTCCACATTAAACACTGATACCTATTTTATTAAATTTGGGTGGGGGTTGGGGGTCAACATATATTTTAGAACTACACATGCAGCTTTGGTGATAGAAAGAGGATTGATGACAAATACAACTCATTTAGACTCACCAGCTGATGCAACTACTTGTCAAATTCCACCTAGCCACTGCCTTTTTCCATAATAAAAATGTATTCTTAGACAAATCTACAGCTTTTAAAAACAGTGAAAGGAAAGGGCCACTGTCATCTAGAAAGAGGACTTGAAGCAGCACGTGAGAAGCAGAGTGGCTCCCCACCAACAGGCGCATGGTTTCTGGCCCTGCTCAGTGTATGTGATCACAATTTCTTCAGGAAGCTCTGTGACATTCACTTCAAACCTGCCCTCAGTGTCACTGAGGATTTGGGCATCATGGTCAGCAGACACAAAAGTGATAGCCAGGCCTTTGGTGTCAAAGCGACCCACAGAGGCAATCTGGTGGAGGTAGGTGCCCCCTTATCCCAGTCCACACCTAGACCTCCACAGCCTACCCCAGGAATGAAGATTATTTGGGTTCCCACCAGTTATCAGCAGACCAGCAAGCTCCATGGCACAGGCTCCCCCCTGCTTCACCCTTGGCCAATGACCTCCCAGGTTTGGGTCCTGACTACAATGTAGTATCACATTTTCTGTGAACATGTGACTAGGTAACAAAACATATTATTCCAGAATTTCAATGCAACAGAGATTATGTATTATCACTCCACTCAAAAGTAGTTTGGGAGACTAAGGAAAAGTGAATGTAGTTTAATTAAACATTAAATGTGTTAAAATGGTTGATGTGTTCTAGGAAACACAATGAGCTCCATAATAAATTCAGCAATGAATAAGGAGGTAGATAACTTCTAATTTTAGTGATTTTCTTCAAAAAGACTCATGAATAAAAATAAATAAAATAGGATTAATTAGCCCATAAAACAAAAATCCTCATTTATAAGGGTCTAGACTCTTTAGACTTCATTTATTCATTAAGATTTCATCTATCTATACCAATAGAATATGGCAAAACATAATCATTACTAAATTATATCCCATTTGTGATTTATCACTATTTAATTAAATTTTCTTATTGAAAATCTACTCTTTTTTTTCTTTTCTTTCCATGATAATTTTTTTTCCTACTTTACCATTTACTTTAGGCTCTAGGAAGGATATACTCTCCATGTTTTGAAAAAGTTATCCCAATTTAATATCCACAATTAAATGATCTTTGCCACTAATCCTACCTCCAGCAATATCAATATTTACACATAACAAGCTCAAAGGAAATGTTTAAGTAACTAATTTGGTTTGCTCCCCAGCAACAAGAAGAGTAAGGAAAGTATCAGATGTGATCAAAAGATATGTTGAATGCTTAAATTTAAAAAAAAAAAAAATTACAGTAAAAGACACATTGCCATTAATTCCCCTCAAAATACTCCCCCTCATTTTGAACACACTTATACTATCGTTCTTGCCACTTTCTGAAACAGTTCTGGAAGTCCTCTTTTGTGAGTGTCTTTACTTCATCCTCTATCATGACAATGCTCCACACCGCTTCTGGTACACCAATTTCTGTCAAATAAAATCATTGCAGTGTGTCCTCATCCATCTTATGCACCTGATCTGGCATCGTGTGACTTCTGGCTCTTCCCCAAAGTCAAAATGACCATGAAAGGTAAACATTTTTAATAGATTCAGGGCATGGAGGCAGCCGCAATAGCACAACTAAAGGCATTCACAAAAGAGGACTTCCAGAACTGCTTCAGAAAGTGGCAAGAATGATGGGATAAGTGTGTTTGAAGTGAGGGAGAGTATTTTTAGGGGGATTGATGGCAATGTGTCTTTCACTGTAATATTTTTGTTGTTGTTAATTTAAACATTTAGCGTATTTTTTTTATCACACCTCATATTTAGAACTTAGGCCAACTCATCATTTTGTTTTTTAAATTTATATACATTATTAGCTAAAATATCAACAACCAATGTTACCAAAGCCATCTCGAGTGTGGAGTGTTTTACTCAACAAGACACCCTATCAAAATACAAAGAAATAAGTGTGTTGATATATGTTTAAGTTTTTAGAAAATATAAACTCAGATGGTACACGTCTATAAATTAGCAGATGTTTAAAACAGAGACCTTTATTAGAAGTGACTTGTTCTCATTCTTCCCTTCCTATTTCATGCTGAGCCAATGATGCACACCCTATGCCCTTAATACCCTATCAGGCATTGTGTCTTGCATGTTTGTTTGTTTGTTTGTTTGTTTGTTTTTAATCAAATGACTCTCCCAAGCTCTTGCATTGTGTACATGCTGAATTAATTCACTACTTCTTTCCATTATTAAAATTAGTGAAACATTTGGGAAATCATATCAAATATGGCACTATGCAAACGCACAATGTCGAGAACAATGGATTTCTAGCATTTACTTATTTGTTACCATCCTATCCTATATACTCAGTTTGCTATATTGCTCCTATATGCTCTGTTTCTGAGGCAGTTTGATTAATGAGGATTCCGGGCAAAGGAAATTAGTTGAGACTTAGGGAGTGTCTAGGAGTGGCATGTGGTAATGTAATAAATACATAGATTTTATGTCCACAGCCACGATATATTTTTCTCTTCCTAGGTTTCCTTCTGTATATCTAAGTTTAGGTAAAGTTTTGCATCTAGATAGACAGACTGAAAAACCCTTATAAGTTCCTCAGGGTCTAAGCAGATGTTTTATGTGCCAGACAGTGATATAGGTTAAGAGGAGTGTTTTTGTTCCATTGAGTAGTGTTCCACTTATCTTCTGAAGTGATTTAAAGTGCAGTTAACTGTGAGTGGTTCTGAAACATTGCAGGTCTGTTTGGTTGATGATTTCTCATGCATATCCTGTTTAACTGCTACCCAATACAAAGACAGTGTGAAGAAAAGGCCCTGGAGATGGATAGATCTAATAAAAAACTCACAAATACCAAATGCTTAGTAAGCTGTGGAAGGGAATGACAAGAGCAGGCAAACAATAAAATGGGTAAACGTTAGGAAAATAATTTACAAGGAAACAAGTTTCAAAAATAGAAATATTAGCCCATTCATCAAAATATTTTTGAATAGTAATACTAAAATATGTCATAAACTTAAAGGCTAATTTCAATTATGATTTTTTTTTCATGTAGCTGAACAAGTTTCAGGAAAATCATTTTGGAAGTTTAAAACAATGATAATACTTTAAGTGAAAGGATCCTCATACTAGAAACTTTCAAAAGCACTAAAATTAATCTATAAATAAGAGATTATAAATCTACTCAGTATTATTAAAATCATTCTTAGAATAATTGTTTGAAGAAAACCTTTAACAAAAATATTTAGAAGATAATGGTAGTAAAAATAAATGAATACATCAATCAATAAATAAACTGACAAAAAATAAATGGTAGTAGAAATAACACCATATTTATACAGAGATATTTCAGAAATCAGAGTTACATTTATCAATACATGGACCAAAAAAAAAAATAATGAGAAGTTTAAAAATTTGAGAAAAATATCCTAGTAAGTAATTGCCTTCACAATTCACAAAAAGATGCTTTAAACAAGCTGTAGGAGCTGTTCAACACAGGGATGACAAATTGGTTACATCACATGTGGCATTCTGATCAATTCATAGTAGTTGTCTGGAGAGATGGATGGAAGAAGTGCCCCTCCCTGGCTCCAGGGAAAGGAATTCAATGATTGATCACAGTACCAGGAGGCTGTCTCATTTATGAACAACTTGTTCATATTCACTGTTCTTTCTCTCTTAGGACGAAGTAAGTTGGACATTGACACTATAATGTCAAAGTAAAAGCCTTTCTTGAGAATCATATCCACTACACCACACCAACACAAAATTCCTGGGAGATAGTCTCTTCTAAAACAGTAAAATTCCAAGGCTAGGGAATGAATTATCTCATATGTTTGTTACTAATTTGTTTTCAAAGTGCTCAGTGTGCATTACTGACTGAATACTTCCAAGTCCATGATAAAATTCCAAAGCACTCATCACGAGGCACTAGACTCATGGGAAAAGCATAGCGTGAACTACACTAGTTTTTGGAGATAAAACAGAATCACCCATGTTTTGCATACTGTTGCTTCAGAGTCCAGATGGCTTCAACTGAGTTATTATTGTCTTTCAATTTTTATTAAATGTATTGGGGTGACATTGGTTAATAAAATTATATAAGTTTCAAGTATAGATTTCTATAATACATCATCTATATATTTCATTGTGTGTTCACCACCTAGAGTCAAATCTTCCATCACCATATATCTAACCCCCTTTACCTTCTAACATTCCCCTTCCTTACCCTCTGGTAGCCACTAAACTGTTGTCTATGTCTATGAGTTTTTGTTTATTTGTTTGTTTGCCTTGTTTGTTTGTTGCTTTATTAAAGGAAAAAAGGCAAAGCACTTCCTGGAACTCTCCATACTGTCAATTATGCCAGGACACTCTGAAAAGGGTAGAGGACATTGAGATAAAGGAAACAAATAAAGAGAAATTAGTAAACAAAAAGTAAAACTAGAGTATACTACTTCCAAAAAAACTAATTAGTCTGACTGCTTTTATATACATTATTACAATAGAAGTGTGTATACACATATGTACACATAGACATACACACCTATATAAAATAATATATTTCATGGTCTATCATTCAGATAAAACTGTGCTGAAAGTCACAACACTTTTCAGTGATTAATTTATCTTTAATATTTTTCAGAGGAAAAATCGCAACCAATCATCAATAAACATTTCTGTCATCTATATTCAACTATCATCTTCCGAATTCTCTAGCTTTCTTTCCAAAATAATGCATACCCCAAATAATTATATAATAAGTAATATTCCCAAATAATATAAAATATAATTATAATTTAGGTCAACTAATAAACCATTTAGCTCTTAGTTTATCTAGGCATTTTCTTTCTTCTTTTTAGAAAACTTTCATTTTCTCATTTTGAGGTAAGCATACTTGTAAGACTTCCTAAATTATTTCCGTAATTGGGCAGGGTATTTAATATAACAATATTGTTTGTTTGTTTGTTTATTCTGAGCAGTACTCTGTTGGGAATACAAGAGTAAACGTTCTGTTCTTTTTCTCAAGAAGTTCAAAATCTATTTGAATGATTAAATGTTAACATAAGGTGTAGATTTTGTCAGGCAATGAGGACTACAGACTATATATATGTAAGTGGCAGAAGTGGAAATGTTTATTAGGTATTTGACTCGCAGAAGGAGATGATAGAACGGGTATTGAAACGCAAGTAGAATTTGTGTGGATCGTCAGCAGAGATGGTATGATTCGCATGATGCTGAAAATGCAAAAACGTAAGAAAATCATGGAAGCTGGAATATGCAAGTGGCAGCTGTGTGGGATGTGGGTTAAAAATTAGTATTAATTTATTTTTATGATATAGATTTAGGTTAGATCTTGGAGGGCTTATACTTGGTAAAACATTTACAATTTTAAGATAAAAATATGTGTGTAAAGGAGAATACTGGAGGAATTTGAGCTAATGATTAGATGAGTGTAATTAATGTACTTTGAACATTAATGTAAGGAAAGAGAAATGGTGATATATGTAATAAGATAATTACAGAAGATTAGGTTATGAAGTAATTGATTTTGAGCAATGATAGTGAAGTAAAAATAAAAGAGTTATGGGTTCTCTAGGGCCCAAACCATGATACATTTGACTTTTTTTCACAGTACCTAGAATAGTGTCTGGAATATAGAACTCCATAATATATAAAAAAGGAAGGGAGAGAGGCAAATAGAAAAACAGCTATTAAACACATGTTCTGTGGTAGGAATTGTGTTAAGCAATTTTGTAAACAATATTCATTGTGTAATCATAATAACCACTGCGATAAGTAGTATTAGGTCCATTTTCACATAAGAAACAAATTAAATGGAGTTATGAAATTTAATCAAAGTCATTTGACGGGCAAACTATAAACAAATTAGTAAGTAAGTATTCATAAATCTCAAGCCCAGGTACTTTCCACCACAATGGGGTACAGGAACTAGTGAGACAAATTCTAACTTACTCGAGTTATAAGATATGGATGTTTAAATGCCACAGAATAAATACAGAAGTATCCTGAAAATGTCAATATTTAAGTGATTCCCTAAATTTAGATAATCTCTATCAATAAACATTAGTTTTTAGTTATGATGACAAGGAAACTATTAGTAAAATTTTATTTCACCATTTAATATACATTTCAAAAAGCCATATTTTTCTGTTTGTCTTCCCCATTCAAAAACAAAAAATTGAAAGAGTGTGTTTGGATTTGCATTAATCAGTTTGCAAGCTCAACTGTAGATTCATGAATATTTAACATCAATTTTGATTGAATAAATCTTTATAATATCTATGTTCTGAACTTGTAGTTCTGAAAGTAATGAATTATTATTTCTAGATTTCTTGCTATTTTCAAAATGTTTTTATTGTAGGGCTACTCAATTATTTTAATATACTAAGACTCCCATATTATGCAGATTGTATTCCCCTAAAGTTGCAATATTAATGATAAGAGAGTAGATATGAAACCAGGGTAAAAACAAACATTTTAGAGTATTTTTAGAATTGTGTAATGTTTTACTCTCGCCTTATAAAGGTTATTATTCTTTTATGAAAATATATAAATTACATTCTATGAACTTGAAAATATAATTATCATTTAAGTTAATGATACAGGACTACAGTGTTTCCCCAAAAATAAGACCTAGCAGGACCATCAGCTTTGATGCGTCGTTTGGAGCAAAAATTAATATAAGACACTGTTTATATTACATTACATTACATTACATTACATTACATTACATTATATTATATTATATTATATTATATTATATTATATTATATTATATTATGTTAAAGACCTGGTCTTATATTATATTAAAATAAGACTGGGTCTTATATTAATTTTTGCTCCAAAAGACGCATTGGAGCTGATGGTCTGGCTAGGTCTTATTTTCGGGAAACAGGGTAGTTCAATATTTAACAAAGAACTGTGTATGTATTCTTGATATATTTGATAGTGAAAGATTAATTAAATGTTTACTGACAGAAAATAAATAAGAGGATTCAATGAAAACAAAGGATTCATGTGATTGTCAATTCTGTGTTCTAGCAAATCACGAGTATCCCAAGAGGAGAATTTTAAAGTACCCTCAACCAACCATGAAATAGTGAAGCTGATCACATGGTTGCTTTTATTACAAAGAACATATCCAAATAAGTCCTCATAAATACAAAGCAATGTGTTGTTGAGCAAAGCAAAGTTATTCAATTTCAGAAAATGCAATTATTGTGATAAATATGGCATATCTCGGTGGATGACTACAATGGCATTAGAAAAATACTGTTTATCACTATAAATTCATTTTCAAATATTATAAAGATTAATTATAATATTATTTCTAAATGATTTATAATTTATTTTTATATAAAAATTGAGAAAACAATTCTTAAAGTTAGGCATAAGCATAAAAGACAATGTATATGCAATTGGTAATAAATGTTTCATTGGTGTGTCACATAAACTTTCCCTATTTCATAATGAGATTTACAGGTTGCTACATGATAAAGGAGTTCAAATAAAACTTTATCAGAGGGTATAGCAAGATATTCTTTGAAATGGGATGGCCTTTAAAAATCAAAATTTCAATAATAAAAAAAAAAGAAAACAGAACTCATGCAATTGATATAATAAAATAAAATAACTGTACTATATTTGGAGTGAAAACAAACAAAACAAAAAGCAACAACAATAAGGAGGGAAACAAAAGCAATCTATGTTCAGTTTATAAATCCAGAAGATTTTCAAAATATTAAACAGGTAATTCATCAGTTATACTTCAATAATCACAAGAGTAGGTCTTTTAGTTTAGCATTGTGGATAACTTCATTTTAAGATAAACCTGCAACTTGTTTATATTTTTTATTATATTTTTGACTGTCCATACCATTTTAATTAGCCACAGAGAAAAAAATCTTATAACATTGTATCTTATATCTTACATCCATCTGTAGAACAGATGCACCCAATCTAACAGGAAGCAGATCTTATACTTCACCTCCACTTATCAATTTAGTGATGTGTTAGGTCACTGATTTTTAAATTATGTTGAATCCTAAGTGTAGTACATGAATCAATAAAATTGAACTCACCTAAAGCCTTTGTTTTTATTTGCCCCAAACAACAAATATTAAAATAACCCAGAAAGTAGTTTTGTTATTTCGGTTATGCAAAAGTATTGTGTTATAAATAGATTTATTGGACAAGTTTGTAAGACTCAGCAAGGTATCCACTATCCCCTTGTCAATTTTATAAACCACTTCATGGATCACATCCTTCTCAGTGGTTCCTAATTTTTAATGAAGACGTTTAGAAAGTTGGGTGATGATACTGTAAACTTACATAATAAATTCAGGATTAATGTATATTTATAAAATTAAATAATAAATAATGTCAGAAGATAAAACCATATAATAGCATAGGAATCAGACAAAACTGAGTCAGATAAGACTGGCTTGGCCAGTCTACCAAAGGGAAATCTTGAACAAGTCACTTAATTTCTTTAAACCTCAGAGTTCTTATTTGTAAAATTAAGGATGAAGTACATTAATCTCAAAACCTTAATAAATATTATTATTACACATCATACTATTATTTACTTTTAATTTCAAGGGGTAGGTAGAAATTTATTTATTTATTTTATTAAATTTATTGGGGGTGATAGTGGTTAGAAAAATTACATAGGTGTCAAGTGTATAATTCTATAATACATCATCTGTGTATCACATTGGGTGTTCACTACCCAGAGTCAGTTCTCCTTCCATCACCATATACTTGAACCCTTCTACCTTCTACCATCCTCCCTCCCCTCTTACCCTCTGGTAACCAATAAACTGTTACACGATTTTACCTTTTACAAATATTGCGACAAGTATTTCTGGATTGAGATTCCAAGAGATATGTTCACAGTTGTGCAAAAGTAAATGAGCATTAGGAACCACAGGCCCAAGTCATCTGATTAATATCATATTATTCAATACTTTGCATTTTCTTTCTTTGTAAATAATAGCTAAATAATTGAAAGGAGTGCAATTATTTTAATAATGTCAAATAAACTATTAAACTGGACCTCTGGACCTCTATGGTCTTTTCTTTTTTTTCCCCTTTAAGCTTTAGCTGTTTCTTTGACTCCTCTGAGGATTGCAAACCAGGTTTATTTACAAAGCAAATATTTTAAAAAATTATGTTTTACTGAAATTCCTTTCTTTTATAATCTAGGCCCTCTTTAAGTAAACCACTTAATATGTTATTTTTATATTTCATAGCATAATTTTGATTACCAGAGCTTTTATATAGTCCATAATTAAGGTACATAAGCTTAATTTTAAAAATCACAAGAAATAGAAATATGCAGAATATATATTTGGAATATAAAACATATTTTTTACCTCAAAAGTGAAATAATATACAAATAGAATCTGTGATATAATTATTTCATAAATTATTTTTATCCTTGAATTCATATTTTATGGACTTTGTAAAATGTTAACATAAATGGATATTGATAAAATCCATCAACACTTTTCTAAGTTATTTCAATATGGAATATGGTGGTGAGAAATACAATTTACTGTTTTAACTCAAAACATTGTTTCCTGCATTATTTTAATGTTTGAAGCTGAGTCATTTAGAGAAAGCAAACTTTAGCCATTAAAAAAGTACTTTTGACATTCATGTCAACAGGGCTTAAGTCAGCGTGTCTCTTCTGGTAGTGAAATTTGCTTGGCTTTATATTGTCAATTATAATTCCACTTTCTTGCTAAGTCGATACAATTAGATTACTACAGGGACTTCATTATAGTCACAGGGAGGACAGCAGCTGAGGTACACAATTTTCTTCCTATGATGCCAACACTACTAAACAGTTATTGGAACGATGGTCTGCAAATGGGCAATAAAAGCTGCTGTCTTAAATATCGTTAGGCCATTGTATCATCTGACAAAATATAAACAAAACTTTAAAAATGTTAATGCAATGGAAATTTTGCTTTTGCTATTAGTCTGATTTGGGACGTTTACCACAAAGTGGTTGTATCTCATTTATTCATGTGAACATAATTCAGATTACATATTATCTGCAGGCCTCAGATTCCTAGTGTGAAATTTGAGGGAGTTAGAATGTATGGATATCTGATATGCCTCCAAATAAATGTGTAACAATGAAGCACAATGACATGTTCTTCTTGATTGGATTGCTGTTTGCTCATAACTATACCAATTTCAGAACTGAAGCTTACATTTTATGCCGATATAATCCAGTATTCTTTCTTACCACCATAGCTTTAAAGTATGTATGTTAGGATTCATATTCAGAATTGGTCTTTCAATTGGCATGCTAAGTGATTCCTTTCCTTCTTAATTATACAAGGTTTATCTGCTCTGAGTTTTATGCTTTATTTTCTGCCATCTGTCTTGGTATAATATAGCTCATACACATTACTGAATCTTAAAATCCTGAAATATTTCACTACTTTCCTTATTCTCAAAAGTAACAATGACTGTGAAAAAAATAACACTTTCTAACAAAGAAATCAAATATTAATAGTCATTAAATTTCTCTAGCAAAAATTAGGACTGTTTTACCAGAATTTTTTCATTTTATATTACATTTATATTCAATTAGATTTTATTGATTTTTTACTACTCACTACATGTCAGGCCCAGAGATGGGCTCAGAGATTTCAAAATTACTGAAGGAAATGGGATGTCCCTTAAAGGTGCTCAGAGTTTAGTTCGATAGACAGACTAGTCGAGAAGTGACAGTACAGTGTAGTGTCTTTCTGTGCTCCCTAGAACAACAATGTGAATTCATTGATCATTAAGTAATTTAATGATCAATTTAACCCAAGTATGAGGTCTATAATGTGTGACTTATTGAATTTTTGTTTGTTTGTGCTGCCCTCTGACATAGTGCCTGCAGATAGGTACTGAAATATCTTGTCCACTAAATAATATCAAACATATATATGCCCTTATATTGTAGACTGAATAATGCCCTCTCTCCCCAAAGATGTCCATGTCCCAGTCTGTAGAATCTATGATTACATTCCTTTACATGGGAAAAAGGGGATTAAAATAAGGATCTAGGGATGCAAAAATTATTCTGGATTATCGCAAAGCTCATTATATAAGTGAAGAAGGAAGATCAGAGATAGTAGGAAGAGATATGCGATATGATCACAGAAACAAGCAGTTGGAGTCATTTGAGGAGAAGACCACTAGCCAAAGAATTCAGGCAGACTTTAGAAGCTGAAAAGGCAAGAAAATGATTCCCCTCAGAGCCTGCAGTAGGAGCATGGAACACCCGACATCTTTATTTTAAACTTCAAACTTCCAGGACAGTAAGGGAATAAATCTGTGCTATTTAAGCCACTGTTTCTAGTAATTTGTTATAGAAGCAATGAGGGAACTAATACACCTGTTTTCCAGCAAATTGCAAAATCATTTTCTTTTGCCCTCATCTTACGTGTTGATTTTTAATTTGAAAAGCATGGTTATAATGGTGAGAGTATAAGATATTGAGAAGCCTTTTACAGGAGAGTAAGAAAAGCTACAGAAGATAAATGATGAAAACTAAAGTCATATTGTTACTGAGAACTGATCCTATATCGGAACCTGTTACATATTGGAACATATTACATATTGGAACATGTCACACTGGATTGGGTTTCATCCCCAGAGTCACAGTCTGCTCCTTCAAAGGAAAAGGATGAATTTCAATACAGAACTACTTATTTGATAAGACAGCAGGTTTTAGACTTGAGTGTATCAGAATCAACTGGAGATCTTTTGAAAATACAGATGGGTGGACCCCGCCCTCAGAGTTTGGGGTTAGAGTCTAAGAATTTGCATTTTTAACAAGTTTTAAGATGATGTTGATTCTTCTGGTCCATAAACCAGAACTTAAGAAACATAATGTAGTAGAAAAAATATGAAACATAGAAGATATGGCTTCATACGTTTGTTACTTTCTACCTATGAAATCTCTTAACTACTGCAACTTTAAACTTCCTTCTGTCCAAACAATCTCATAAGTCTGTCTGGATGATCAAACAATGTAATACTTATAAAAAATTAAGTATGACAGTAAAGTCGTATAAAAACACAGTGATCACATTTAATAAAAGGTAGCAGTTTATGCCTATGGAATGTTATTTAATACTTTGGATAGTTTTCAGTGAATGGACATAGTATTTACCTCACATTTGTCAAGCATTCTGTATATACACTGGTTACTTTTCAAATAGAAAAGTATGCACAAATATTTGTATGTGTTCATGTGTGCATGCATGTATGTATGCATGTGCATTGTGTGTTTGTTTGTGTAGATGTTATAATAATTAGGTGGATGCAAATAAGTCAATGTTTCCTGATTTGAGAACCAGGCGCAATATTGTGATTTAAGCCTTTCTTCTTTAAAAAAAAAAAAAAAATCTGTGTGTGTCTACTATTACAACGGCATTGTTATATCTACACTGTTATAGTTCATTGTTAAAATTCAATAGATATTCAGCATGGAGAAAGGGAGATATTTATTAATCACAATTAGTAAAACATTAGTTTACTTACTTTATAATTTTTCTATAATAAATTATAGTACAATACTTATTCTAAATTTAACTTTTTACATCATAGACATGGTTTTATTTGTATGTGCTTTGCTTCTTAATTTATTATCATCTCAAACTTTTATCAACAATGATGAATGCAACTGGGATTAGTTATACTCTTTCTTAGTTCCCATTAGGCTGTTTTCTCCTGGAGAACCACTGTCATTCATTAGCCTTTATTTAAAGCTCTTCAGGCAAGATTAAATACAAATCATTTCAAATAGCAGTGATTTTTAAAAATTTTTTTTTACAATATATACTAAATATTTCCTCAAAGTCAAGGTAGCTATACCTGGCAAGGTATCAAAATGAATACATGTGCATCTGTGTCTATATCTGTGTGTGTGTGTGTGTGTGTGTGTGTGTGTACTCACATATATAAAGACATAACATGTATACACACACGTGCACGTCACACAGGATGTACCGATAGACAGCTGGAAAGGGAAAAATGATTGATCCATAGGTAGAACAATAACACCACAGTATGTCTGAATGACATAGCAGTGGATCATAAGTGGGGTGGCTGCTCTTAGATCCCACAGAGGTCCACCTATGAATAGCTGGCTAGCCTGGAGCGAATCCCATTTGGTTGCAGCCCCATCTCTCTTCCACGACAATGAGGGTTTTTGAAATGCTCAACTTCTCTAACTCCTTGCACCTTGTATATCCTGTGAGTTCACCTTGGTAGAATACCTTCAGGAGAAAACTATATATAGCTTATGCAGAAAACAAGAGTGCAGCCTCACTCAATGAGCGGTAAGTTAAATTATTTTGATAATTTTCACATTTTAAAAAATGCAACTCTGCCATGTTAACATGGTAGATGTCCTGAACTCTATATCAATTTGAACAAAGGAAAAACTCTAGATTGTTTAGTATGTAAGAAAAATAACAGACCTAATCAAAATAAATGGCAAACGTGTGTTCAAGGAGACATCACAGAAACAAGCAGCTCTGTGTCGTCCAGCTTATCAGTTTACAGTGTTAAATAATGAGAGGAATAAAACCTGCCACCTTCAGACAGATGGACTTTGAATCTTCGGGACATGTTGTGGTCTTTATCTTATTTAGTATCTGTCACGATGAGTGAAAATATACTCTGAAATATTTGTAAGTAAGCCTTTCATGTTAATGGATTGATAGCCCCAGATGTGGTCTTTTTATGACTGGCTTCCAGCAAAATACTTACAGAAGCTCCCCAATTAGACCATGAATTATTGGCAGAACTAGACACCTTTGCATTAACGTCCTTTTACCCAGCCCAGGGGCTAGCACTGCCATAGAAAGTATTCCAGAGAAAATATGAATGAAGGGTAGATTCATTTTACCTAAGCAGATTTGGCAAAAGATAATTTTATCATTCAATAATAAAAAATAATTTGATCTTGTAGCTAGGATGATTAGCATTTTGATGTACCAAAAATACATTTTATTATAACTTTTCATAAGTAGATATTTCCATATGGCTTAAACAGAAATACAAGGTTATCAGGTTTTTGGTACTAGTGTTTTTGTTTTGTTTTTCTGAACTGAAGCAGCATTTCCTTGGACTGCAGTAACTGCAGAAACCCTAAAAAAAATTAAGTGATCGGTGTAGAATATCCTTGATCAGCCTCAAAAACACAATCGAAGAACAAAATGAATATTTTACCAAAGAGACTGAAACTTTAAAACAGAACCAAATAGAAATTCTGGCGATGAAAAACTAAATAAGTGAAGAATGAAATAGCCAGCTTGTTGCAAATGGCACTATTTTGTCTTTTCTTATGGTGGAATAGTATTCCATTGTGTATATATACTACATCTTCTTTATCCAATTAATTATTGAAGGATGCTTTGGTTGTTTCCATGTCTTGGCCACCGTAAATAAAGCTGCAATGAACATCGGAGCACATATATCTTTACAGGATGGATCTGGAGATTATTATGCTAAACAAAATAAGTCAGAAAAAAACCAGGAACCCTATGATTTCACTGATATATGGCATATAAAACTGAAAACAACACAAGGACAAGACAAATAAGGAAACAAAAACTCATAGACACAGACAATAGTTTAGTGGTTACCAGAGCGTAGGGTAGTGGGGGGTGGGGGTGGTAGATGAGAATAAAAGGGATTGAATATATGGTGATGGAAGGAGAACTGATTCTGGGTAGTGGACACACAATGTGCTATATAGCAGATGTGGTACAGAATTGTACACCTGAAACCTATGTAACTTTACTAACCATTGTCACCCCAATAAATTTAATTAAAAAAAGAAATATAAATAAATAGCCTAAACAAAATTGTCATCAACCTATTGGAACCCCTGAAACCTAAGTCATAGTAATATAACACTGAAAACAATGCATAGCTGCCTGTAAAAATGCCTGAGATCATATAGCATTTTCCTATATTACATTTTCGGAAGTTCAACCATAAGCAGCCATGAACTGCTTATAGACATTCTTAGTTTTAACTAATTTCAGAACATGTTTAAAGATTTTTAATTGAACAAACTGCAAATGCACTCTCCTAACAAAACCTGGCTTTATGAGAGAGCTGCTGATTTACTTCTTCAACCAAAGCATTCAGGAAGCACTTCTTGAGGAATCTTTGGTGCACAGCACTGTTTGGAAGTTCAAGGATTTTAAAATTAGAGTGAGAGAGTACAGGTACTAAGATTAATAGCAGATATGAATAATTCAATCAATAGATTATACAGATGTGAGTCTCTTCCCAGGAAAACGGGCTGGGAAAATGTGATTTACATCTCTCTATATTTTACTTACTCCTCCAAGGTGACACCACTAGGAACATTGCAACGTTTAACAGAAAAATACACAGTCACATTTTGTTTTCTCTCACTTTAATGGCCTAAAGAATAATTACTCAAAACAAGGTACAAGCATCCCTGAACATTTATATTATTTCCAGTTATCCCTCATTGCAAATAATCCTTTGACAAATACATATAAACATGTCTTTGAACCACTGATTTTTTTTTTTTTTTAGGAGATATTGTTGGAGAAAGGACAAAAGTTGTGAATCTATTTAAGGTTTTTGCTATATATTACTAAGTTGATACCCAAAAATGTTATAATTGCCACCCTCAGATAATAGTGGCCATTTCATTGGATGTGAAAAAATGTTGAGAATTACCCTTTAAAATGTTTAGGTAATTTTATAGATAATAAAGCTTACTTTAATTGATTTAAAGTGAGGCACTTTTCCCATATAATTATTAGCAATTTATGTTACTTCTTTGAATTATTAGTTTAAATATGCTCATTTTAATAATTGGATTAAATGATCTTTGCCAGTTTTCATATGCCCTTTATATATTATCAAGATTTTGTCAAATTCGTTACAAATATTTTCCTAATTGCTAGTATCCTTACAATTTTATATCATTTTATCTGTTCCTTGAAAGAGATTAAAAACAAAGCAAACATTATGGACTCTAATCGCCTGCCTTGTTGCAATCATCTAGGGAACTTCAGGCTACACCCTCTACCAGCAGGACTTCTAGATCTTTGGATTTTAGTTTTAGGCTCACTTTCTCTGTCTTTCTCTCCCACTACTCTATAATACTTCGTGATGATTTCAATATCCACAGAGATAATAGTCATAATACCCTGGCACTTCAGACCCTAGATCTCTCTTCCAATGATTTTGGGCTCTACCCTAACTCATCCATTCAATAACATGATCATATGCAAAAACATGCCATCAATAAAATATTTATCCTCTACATAATTCAATTTCAAACAGTGTGCTCTTTGAATGTATCTTCTCAACCTTTAAACTAACCACTTCTCAATAACTCTTTTCTCAACCTTTAAACTAACCACTTCTCAATAATTCTTCTCTTTGGGGCTCCAATCCAATCATTAAAACAATGCATACTCTACTATTTCCTCATATCCATCTTTGCCTATGTAAATCTCCATATATTGCCCTGAAATCTGGAATATATCACCTTTACTTGGAAGAGTTAACTATTTAATATCAGTACTGGGAACTACCCCAATAAAGATTCTTGCACCCAGAAGCGAGAATTTTAAATTTTATACTCTATGACAACTGTCAGTCATTAGTTAAGGGTCTTTCCAATGTGGGGTACTCAAACTTTCCATGAATTTCCTGGGTAAGGAGGGTTCCCATCATCCAAGTATAAGTCCCCAGAGGAGCGTACAGGTGGAATCCATTATCAGTTAATATATACAACACCTAGGGGATGAATGAACCTGCTGGTATAAACTATCATAGCAAGACAAGAATAGCAAAACTTGCATGCTGGAATAAGCATATAATGGTTGTGTCATGAATTTAACTGAAACATGTATGGGTTTATCTTTTTATATTTAAGGTGGTCTTGTGCAATATTATTTAAATATGAAATTTAAAAAATGAATCATATTAATTCATTTATTGTGCTTAAGTATAAATTGGATCAGCATATACAAAGTTAAAGTATAGTACAACCACCACTTTGCTTATAAAATAAAGCGTTAAAATTGTGTTTAAGCCTACTGATATCCTTTGCTCTAATCAGTTTAACCTATAAGTAATCACAATTATGAATTGAGTATAAACTTTTCCATTTATTTATACTTTTACTATACAGATCTGTCTATATGATCACAAAAATATATGATATAAAATGGATCATACTGTATACATTCTGCTACAACTTAATTATTTTTCTGCGAACATTATTTCTGTGATTCATTCATGTTTTATGGGCAGCTATAATTTATTCATTTTAGTACTAACCCATTTATGATTATATCACAATTTATAAGTGCAGCACCCTCTTGATGGGCATGTAGATTGTTTTATTTCTTTCTTATTATTCCAATTCATACTTCTTTATACACATGTGTAAGGTCTTTTCCTAATATTTATACCTACAGAGTGCAGTTAAAGATAGAAGGATAAGTTCAAATATTATTAAAATAAAACAATTGGAACTATACACTTAGTTTCTTAAATTTGGTTTCTTCTTGTCAAGAACAATGAAAATAAAGAAGATGTGGTATATATACACAATGTAATACTACTCTGCTATAAGAATAGATGAAATAGTGCCATTTGCGACAACATGGATGGATCCTGAGATTATTATGCTAATTGAAATAAGTCCCACAGAAAAAGTCGAGAAGCATATGATTTCACTGATATGTGGGATATAAAACTGAAAGCAACAAAGGAACAAGACAAACAAATAAAGAAACAAAAACTCATAAACACAGACAATAGTTTAGTGGTTGCCAGAGGGTAAGGGAGGGGATGGTAGGGTAAAAGGGGTCAAATATATGGTGATGGAAGGAGAACTGACTCTGGGTGATGAACACACAATGTGATATATATATATATATATATATATATATATATATATATATATATGATGTAATACATATATATATATATATATATGATGTAATACAGAATTGTACACTTGAAACCTATGTAATTACACTAACCATTGTCACCCCAATAAATTTTAATTAAAAATATTTAAATTACTGTGAAGTTAACAATTTGGACAATTTACATGGCTTTTATGCATGGAGGCAGGAACTGTTATTCTTCCCTAAATCTAGTCACACATATGGATCATACTAGGTGGTTCTTGATACATGATTGTTTAGAAAAGCTGTTCCTGAATCTCACTGGGATTATATTTTATTATTGGTAGAAATATATATATATATATATATATATATATATATATATATATGTATGTATATGTACATATATATGTGTATATATGTATGTATGTATGTATGTATATATACATATATTTTTTCCCCCTCAACCTGACACATCTATAAGGATGTATTTCTTTAGAGAGGAATGTGGAAAAAGTAGTATTTCTTTATGTTCCAGGTCCTATCTTAGAATATTTATGTATATGCCCTTGATTAATCCTTAAACCCCAATAATATTAACATATAGAAAATTTTCTGCTTTGGAGAAATAATTATCTCCAAGTCACACAGGTAATAAGTGAAAAAAAATCCTGGATTCTAACTCAAATTTGTCTCATAATGTAGCAGGAGGTTGATTTATAGGAATGACACTTAGGTAAACTTGGTTTAAATAATAATGCATATGACAATGCACAGCCTAAATAATTAGTATAGGTTCTGTATATTAAAACTCCCATTATATTTCAAGACTCCAAACTATTTTCAATTCCTCTTGGAAGCCAGTCTCCATATGTAGACTAAGATTTTTCTTCCTCTATGCTTCTATGGCACCGTTTTCTACACTATTGTACTATTCTGTAGTTATTGTTAAAACTGTGAATATAATTCCTCACTAGAATTTAAGCTTCTTGAAAGCTCTTACCTAAACTATGCATCTGTAGGATCTCCTAGTCACTATTTCTGAGCTAAAGGCCCAGTGCCTAAGAAGTGAACTTAGAAATCCACAGCGTAAAGGGAAATAAGACCACTGCCTAAGGAAAGGACAAGTGGACAAGCAAGGAATGGTTGTCACAAGATATTGGGAAATCACATACTAGACATGCAGAAATACAATTAGTAGGAAAGAAAACAGTGCATAAGCCAGAAAAAAATTCAGGCATGACAGGAGAGACACAAGAGTATTTTAGGAGGGAGCCTAATATATCTTCCGGAAATACAAAGACCAAAGTCATTTGCAGCAGCAAGTCAAGGCAACTTTTGCACAAGTGGTCTCAGACTATACCCTCAGGCCATGAGATAGTCCCACCCTTGGGCTAACACAAATCTTGATTTTTGAAGACAATTATCTTTGGAGAGAGGCAGTGGGCTTTAGGTCCAGAAAAAAAATGTCTTAAAAAACACTCAGCAAAGAATTTTTTTTCTTTGCCATTGAAATTAAGAAATAACACAAAGCAAACACTTCATTTTATAGTCAGAAACACCGAGTACCTGATAAATTGTGTCACTTCAGTATGGTCAAATGGCAAAGTAAAGTTCTCAGGTATGGTGATCATCTATGTAAATATTTTAGTTATGTTCATTCAGAAAGAAATTTTAACTTTATTAAAACTACTACTAAAGAAACTTAAGTAAACAAAGATATAAAAGAAATGGCTTTTGACCTCAAGTAGTTTTAAACCAAGAGTCTTTTTCAAATAATGGGATTTTAAACAAGGTCATATGAAGGTTAAGGTTGTATTTTTAAGCTAAAATGTAAGTCTTCATTTAAGTTTATGACATAGAAAGATCCATGGATGGAATTTAAATATGATTATTTTTTCTTGCCACTGACATGAACTTTTGAGTTTTGTTTGCTGTAAAGTACAATTTACCTTCTTTCCATGATAGCAGCTTCTAATTTGTCATAGACTTTCAAAAAAAATGAAGTTGCTGCTTTCTTCTGAGAAATTCTACTCTATGGGGTAATTAAGCTACTTGAGGTCAGGGCCCAGTCTTATCTTTGTTTTGTGCTTCTCAGAATATAAAAACCTTTTTTTTACTACATTGCAAGTATTCAACGACTATATGAAATGATTTAGTTATACATGACCTGCTGATAGTGTTGTCAAAGATTGCTTAATGAGGTATCTCACATCGTTACCAAGGTTTAAAAAAAATTCCTAAAAATCATTCAATTTTCTTTACAATGTAACCCAAGTAAAGCTCATATATCTCACTTTTTATTACCTAGAAATTGTTTATTATCTCTGTTTGCTTAAATATACCTCTCTCATTTGTAACTTTTTTTCACTTCTGAAACATATATCAAAAATGATATTATGTTGTATCCATATAATGTTAGGATGTCATTTTCTATATTAAGCATGGTACAAATTGACTCTTATGGCAGAGGAATGACAAATCACCTTCATTCCATTTCCAACCTCAGGCAATTGTCAGTGGCTGCCTGGAGTGTTCTTTTTTGTGGAGGAATTGTGAGGTCTAGTATAAGCTTAGCAGGAAAGCATGCCAAGATCAATTATTGATGTCTGCCATGGGCATACAGGAGAGTGAATGACAATACATAAGCCATGGATTTTCTTACCTGTGCAACAGAGCTTAAAATAGGTAGTCATTTTAATTATTAAAAGATAGGCATATTCTTGCTAGATGAATGTTGACAGGTACAATAAACTCTAAGAATGTACACCAACTTTTATGAGCCTTGTTTATTACATGTTCCAATGAAGTGATAATAGACCTCTAAAAGAATTGTTATTCCCCAGGATACTACTGTCAAAGTAATTGAATATCATAGTTCATGCTATTGTATCCAGTATTAAGCCATGCTAAGGATAGACTGTAACAGTCTTGCAGAAACAATACTTTAAATAGCCAAGAGAGAATTATGTTACTTTTACTTAAATATGTTCTAACAGTGTTCCTTGATGTCACAAAAGGAATCACCATTTTATTTACAAAGGGAAAAATGGAAATCCGGAGAGATTACTGTTTGACACTATGGCCTTCTATTGTCCCCTTATTTCAGAATAAGAAGATCTCCAAACAGACCACTCAATAATAGTGACTATGGGGGCCAAATTAACTAATAATAAATATCAAAGTGCTTTATTTGTACCAAAGGATAGTGACCAAAGTTGTAGATATATACATATAAATAAAGCAATGGGTATATAACAAAAATTAAATTAAATTAGATTTTGCCTTTTCTTTTTGACAATTATCATCAGCATACATTAAGTTTCCTTTGTTTGCCAAAGTGTTAATTGTCCTTTAGATTGCAAATTCCAGCACTGATATCTTACCTCAGCACTCAGATAGCTTAAACATAATTTTCCTGAACTCATTTTATCTTTCGAGGTCTATGACAGACTTTGTCTCCTATACTATTAATTCATTCAATCTGATAATTCAATAACAGTTTATGTCCTAATTTAAAACAATCCATTGTCAAATGTTTCCCTACCAATACGGTACATTGATTCTTCATAACATTTGTATAAGAAAATTTGGCAGCAGTTTTTTTTGTTTTTGTTTTTTTTATATTTTATTAGGGAAGGGGAACAGGACTTCAGTGGGAAACAGTGTGTACTTCCAGGACTGTTTTTTCCAAGTCAAGTTGTTGTCCTTTCAATCTTAGCTGTGGAGGGCGCACCTCAGCTTCAAGTTGTTGTCCTTTCAGTCTTAGTTGTGGAGGGCGCACCTCAGCTCCAGGTCCAGTTGCCTTTGCTTGTTGCAGGGGGCGCAGCCCATCATCACTTGTGGGAGTCGAACCGGCAACCTTGTGGTTGAGAGGATGCATTCCAACCAACTGAGCCATCCGGGAGCTCAGTGGCAGCTCAGCTCAAGGCGCTGTGTTCAATCTTAGTTGCAGGGGGTGCAGCCCACCTTCCCTTGCAGGACTTGAGGAATTGAACTGGCAACCTTGTGATTGAGAGCCCACTGGCCCATGTGGGAATCGAACAAGCAACCTTTGGAGTTAGGAGCATGGAGCTCTAAGCGCTTGAGCCACTGGGCCAGTCCTGGCAGCAGTTTTAAACCACATGTATCTTGAATACCACCCAAATTGACAACAATTTCTATTAACTATTCGAACTGTGAGCCCCAGCAAAATGCACAGGGTACAGAAATAAAGTGACAATTATCAAATAGCTAGAAAGGGTTATCAATCTCAACCTGTGGGCTGTACATGATCAAGAAAAGCGAAATGAAAAATGTTCAAAAGAACGAGTATTTCAGGCTTACCTTGACCATTATGCTAACACTAACAGATGGAAGCACATATATAAACAATATATGTGTGCCCTGTTTAAACCCATAGGTGTATTTTTATAATATTAACAAAACAATTTCACAGTATTACTCTACAACTTCATTTTTTTTTTTTAAATTGTAGTTAAAAATCTGATTGGGCGACTTGTAAAAAAATAGTTACTCTTGCTATCAGGGACAAAACCAGCTTTCTGAGTTTCCAATGAATGATGAGAGAGGTTATATAATCCTAAAAAGACTAAGATTATAAGTGTCATCGGTTACTGTCAGCAGGAAACACACGCTATTCCTTTATCTCTTGATTACTGCGAGCACAACAAAAAGATAATTACAATACAAAGACTCTAAAAAGCTGTTATTTAAAAATGAAGTGCCAAAACTCTCCAGAAGGTGTAATGAAAATAACCTATAAACCCAGCTTTCTACAAATTCATTTCAATTTATGTGCTTTATTTGAAGCTTCTTTTAAAAAGTGAGGCTAATACAACATACCACTTTAAAGTTTTGGACTTGAAAAAAAATGACAAAAAGAAGACCCAACCTTCCCAAGATTATTAATACTTCTAGGTCAAAATAAAATTCTTTAGACAATTTAGATGCAGTTAGACTCAGGTGACTGAATAGTAGGAAAACAATTCAGAACAAACAATTCCACATTTAAATTCATTATGAATGATGCAGGGATTATTTATTGGTGTTGTTTCATTTTGTATAATGAAGTTATTAAATATTTGTTTCTATTATGAACTATTTTTAAACACTTTAATTCATTACATATCATCGTATTTTTCAGAAAGGCAATTTAAAGATCTCAGCGGTTGCCTACGGCCAAATATAGGTCCCATTTGATATTGTAATAATATGGAAATGAGCTCATTATTATTTAAGAGTAAACAGGATTTTTACCTGTGGTGATATTTAGTTTATTTATTTACTTATTTATTCTCTGACTTTATAATTATATAATGATAATTATATAATATAATGGGTTATAATAAAATGAATTTGTTTCTTGGTTGAATATTACCTTGGAACTGTACCAAGTTGTGTGAACAGAAGTTTCCAATTAATAATATCTGCCCCCAGATGTCTATAAGTCACTTTGAGAACCCTGGAAGGAAGATGTTAGATAAGCAATATCATACTTTCTTTGAAAAAATTATTAAACCTCCTGGCATAATGAGAAGTACTGCATGAAAAAGTAAAATTGAATTGAAGATACTGAGGTAAATTTCATTCATTGACAAGGTTTAGAAATATAAGAATGGTACCATTTTATTCAGCACTTTAAAAACCGGTATTTCTGATACATCCTTCGCAAACCTGGTACCCAGAACTGAAACCAGAACTAAATTTGTTTCCTGAGGAGCAATCAAAGGGCAGTGAGTCGTGTCTATTTTCATTTACTTTCGGTAAAACAATAAGGAAAACAAACAGAAAGAGGAAATTCGGCAGTGGGGACCTGGTGAAGCCAAGTTCTCCATTACTCTCCTATTATGGTAGATTTGTGCACCCTGATTTGGTTAATGAGCCAGTGAAGAAACTCAAGTTAAGTACAAAAATATTACATTAGTAACTTATAGGTCTGCTCTGTTTACCCTGGGCATTTCAACAGCTACAATTTTTATTGAATGTAATCAATATTTATTGAGGATCTACTAGGTGTAAGGCACTGGCCCAGGTCCTGCAGGAAATCCACAGTGAGTAAGACAAGTTTCTGGCTGTAATGTAGGGGCTAGTCTTTTAACTGGGGATAGAAGGAGCATAGAGATGACCATGATTAAGGCAGACAATGCATTTCATGAAAGGAAAAAGATGAATGTATTATAAAACCTTCTAACATACAGGCATTGGCACAAGTGAGAGAAGATTCAAATATGAAGGAAATACTGGAAAGTTAAGTAAGTTCTCACTGGTACACACACGTGAAGATACAGGCTGTGTCTTTAGAAACTAAACTGAAGTTGAAGAATAGATTGCAAGATAATCATAATCAAATATTCACATGGGAATGCAACCCAATAATGTTTATCTAAACCATATATATCTAAACCTCAATTCAGTTATTTCTTTAAAAATTAAATTTGCTGATTTGTTTGATACTATGAGCCACAAAAGACTTAAATGTATGTTTAATGATTAAAAAAAAAAAAGCAAAAAGTAGAGAAGAAACTTTTGTTTCAAAATAGCAAAATAAATAAATAAATAAATAAATAAATATTGTCAGCTTAATAGAGATCAGGGATTAGAATCACCTAAAATGTCTATTAGGTGATTCTTTACTCAATTTTAATAACTTATTATTTAAAAGTCTCTGACTCAAAAGTGATACTGTAAAATATCTAACACCAATTCTTCCCCATTAATAGGTCTGTGATTTCCCCCCCCCGCCCCCTTTGGAAACAATCTGTAGTACCTCAGGGGATAGGGTAAGAGAGTGTGTGTGTGGATCTCTGTGCACATACAAGTATGAGATGCATCGAGGAATTCTTTTTGGGAAAAAAAAATGTCACTCATAGGTTATTGCTTTTAAAAATTGTTTCTGGGAATAAGGATATTTCGGAGTTGGTTTAAATGCCATTTTATAGGTCTCTATGCTATAATTTATACAAATTAATGGGTCATAGATTAATGAAATTGATATAAATTAATGAAGAGTTATACATGTATTCAGAGTGATTTATTTTGTCCTTTGCTGAAAAATATTTTCAGCATAACAGTCTTTCAAATGCTAATGACATATTTTTCAGCTGAAACTCCAATTCAGAAAAAAATGGCAGTGAAATTTATTGGTGCAATACTGTTCATAAAGAAATGTTTCAATATGTAACTAAAGTGCTAATATGACCTACAAAACAATCCAAATCAATATTAGGAGGGTGGTTTAATAAAATATGGCTTATCAGCACAATAGATTATTAAGTAGCCATTAAAAACACAGAAACTTTTTTTGTTGTTTTGATACAAGGTATGTCATTCAAGAGTCAATGTCATAAATACAGATAGCATACACACTATGCAAAATATATGTAAATGTGATATATAAATATATATGGCAGTCTTTTTTTTTTTTTAATTTTTGGTAATTCTTGCTACTCCAGGCAAAATTATCTTTAAGGGAGAGAAGGAATAACCCATTAATAGCAACCACAACCACAACCACCACCACAACAAAACAGTATTTAGCTTTTTCTCCAAATTAGGATTTCAGGACTCATTAGCTATGAAAGTTTCTGTTTTCATACACAAGAGCAAGTCTTTTATTGTTTGTTCGTTTTTGTTTTTCTACGCTAGGAAAAGAAGATTTAGGATTTATATCCACAAAGTTTGGATTAGTCAGAACCTAGAGATTTTATTCGTTGGCCAGAGATTTGGAAGAGTTCAGCATTTTTATAAGGACAGTTTCATGATGACAAGGAGATGATTAAAACAAACAAACAAACAGACAAACAAACAAATAAGCCTTTTGGATCTGGGGAGAGGAGTCTGTTCACAGGAGCATGTGCACACAAGCAGAGAGGGCCTGTGCTCTCCCCTGCCTGGTACACAGAAGTGACCTTGCTGGGAGGTTCACACTGGATGGATGCCCTCCACAGAGCCCTGGAAGACTGAGTAGTCTCAAGGGAGTTTTTATAATGTTTTCACTAGAATCTAAATTTAAAATTTAATATACATTGTTATTTCCCTCTAGAGATTTTTTCCCCCAAAACAATATAATCTGTCATTTCTATTTTGTTGCATTGAATCAAGCTAGTTAAGTTTATAAATTCATGATTGGAACCATACTTAGGTGGATCATTAACAGAGGAAATGGAAAA
This sequence comes from Rhinolophus sinicus, assembly GCF_036562045.2. Classification (NCBI taxonomy): domain Eukaryota; kingdom Metazoa; phylum Chordata; class Mammalia; order Chiroptera; family Rhinolophidae; genus Rhinolophus; species Rhinolophus sinicus. The sequence goes on from NC_133754.1 coordinate 70,000,915, forward strand.
AATATCATGTCAAAATGGAGTTCCTTTGGATAAAATTTAGAAAACCTGCTCATTTGGGATCATGAAATTCAGGTAGCTTGAACTGAAACGTATTGAATGATGATTTTAAGATGATACAGTCTTTCAAATAGTATTTTGTTTGTCACTTGTGTAACAGGAGCTGATGAGTTATTTCTTACTACCCCAATCTTTAAAAAGATAAATAAACACCCCTTAAATCATAGCATGAAGAATTTGTAATGTAAAAACTTCATTAGGCTGTATAAATAATGTGCAAACCACACTTCAAATAATTACATTACAAGGCAAAGATAAAGTTTGACTCTGTTAAGAGTAATTAACAAAAAATAATGCAACAATTTTAATAAACTTTAAATTACCCATTTAAAACCTAATCATAATTATGAAACGTTGCTTAGGGATAAATAAAAGTAGCCATTACCCCCCCCCCAATATAAACAAATAAAATAGTTAATATTAAACAGAAAGCCATCATTCTACAAAAAAGCCAAGCACAGAGAGAAATTAGGCAGATGAAAGTAAAGTCATTTATTGTGCAATTGGCTACAGGAAAGAATAGCTCTCAAATAGTAATGACAAAATTTGAACCAGGTATGCTTAAATCACTTTGCAATTTACAAAGATTTGAAGGCATATATTTTGGAAAAGATTTGGTAAGGTATGAGGGTTGAGCAGGAGTTTACTGAAGTTAGTCATTCATAGCTAGGAAGAAAAAATTGAAATAAAAATGGTGTCCAGTGTACGTTCTTTTACATGGTGTCAATTGATACTATGAAAAGAAGTGGAAAGAAAAGACTATCCAAATCATGAACATGCTCTCTTGCTAACAAGCAACTGACTTGTTAACAACATTGACAGATTAATATTTTAACTAAAATTATTGATAGTTTAAAATGTCAGTTCAACCACTACCTTCTGTGAGTGCAAGGCCTTCACTGAACCTCATTTTAGAACACACAGTGAATTATGTGACTAATAATAGAGTTGATCCTCCAGATTAAATTATACTCAATTATGTCATTCAATACAACTTTCCTCGCATTTGCACCTAGATTAAATATGTTGTCAAGAAACTGATAAAATAGCCTGTGTCTTCCAGCTGGAGAAATAGCTTCAAGAAGAGACTCAGTGATAAAATCAGGCAGAAAATATGGACAATCTGAAAAAAAGACCCGGTTCCATTTAATGAACAAAAGTTTTTAGGAATACTGAATATGTGCCACACCCTATGTCAAGAGTGGGCCACAGAGGCTGAGTTTCTGCTTTTAAGGAGCTCAGGATATATGAGAAGAGACAGACAAAGAGACAAATTATTAAAAACAGAAATATTCAATAGTAGAGGAAAGTAGAAAGAACAGAGAGGGGAGCACATGACACTGCCCCTCCATTTGGGTGAAGACTTCACAAATGGAGTTACATGCACGGTGATTCTTACAGTTCAAAGAACAAAAAAGAACATTCAGACTGAAGGAACTGCATGAAAGTGGGAACAGGGTATGAAGCATTTGGAAACCTGCAAATGGTTTGGTGTCATTTGGAGTACTGAGTTTTTCTATGGTGGAATTTCCTTCTCTTTAGTGAAGTTCTTTAACAGGCTTTAGCAATGTCAGACTCAATCATGCTTTTAAATAAAGAAGTCCTTGAAACAGATCAAATGCCCCATAGTCAAATGTCTACTAAGTGAAAGGAAAAGAGAGCAAAGTGTCAAAAATAACAATGCAAGGTAGATTGCTCAGTGAAACACTTGGGTCTTCAAAATGAAGTTTCAATATCTATGCTTTGTTTTCATAAAGTTTTATTTCAATGCTAGTTAGAAAATGTTATAAGTAATTAAATAATTAGATTACAAACACTTCTGAGGTCATGATGATGTATTATTTATCTTTGGACATCCCCCTATCCTTACACTATTCCTCATACCTATCCCGAAAGTCCCATAAAATATTTTGCATAGACTTGGAGTATGTGTTAAAATAAAGAATGACTAGGTGATGAATGAATCTATAAATACAGACTCTGCTTATTTTCTAGGATAAAACAATTAAATACAAACAGACAAGAATGTAAGAAGATGCCTCAATAATCTAACAAACATCTAAGTGAAAGGCAAAGTAGTATACAAAATTATAGTTACCTTTTGAACTAAAAATGAATTAAACCGCCCAAAACAACCTTAAAAAACTAATGCATTTTAAAACAACATATGTAGGAAAATATTAAAAAAATAGAAAATAAAAGACATATTTTCTGTATAATTAGAATACTAAACATAATATACTCCCCACACCCACCTTATATAAATTTATAATGTTCACCACTCCTTGAACCCAACACACAGAAAAACATGTAAACTAAAATTTCTAACATGGACAAAGATTTGTGTATAAATTGAAATAAGACACACAGTTATATTTTTTGTTTATCCATATAAAATTGATTCAGAAAGATATATGTGGCTTTCAGTCATCCAAATGTATGTATCCTAGAGAATAGTTAAAATACTCTTTATGTAAATGACAACTTGACTCAACAAAATTCAACTTCAAAATTTTTTTCAAAAATCTTTGCTATTACTTCATTTTTGAGTTGGTACTTCAGGCTTCAGGTGGTTTGCAGTTACAGTTAGAAAATGCTTGAAGAAAAGAAAGGAAGGCTTTACTACAGACAATATGTAGATATAAAGGAAAAAAAGACTTTAAAATTTGATAAGAGAAGCGAGTTAAGAAAACGGGGTGGGGACACATTTGCAACCTACAGTATAATGAAATGAACAGTAAAATATGTGAAGAAATAAATACAAACCATATTAATTGTATCTACTGTTGTTGAACATTACAATGTTAAATGACCCAATTATTAAACTTTTTATCATTTCATATTTATAAGTATATTTTATTATAAAATTAATATACAATAATTATGCTTAAGATAATGAAAGTTGTATTTTACATAATATAAGAAGTCATTTAAAATAGATATCATTATGACAATAAAGGAGAAGAATTATGCTCATATTCACATTTGGGCACTTTCTTCTAAGAGAATGACGAGTATAGTAAGGAAAATACACTGAAAACCTTTTTTTTTTCTTTCTTAAATGATGGATCGTAACATAATTGTAAACATCACCTCTGAAGAAAACAGTAAAAGCTGTGCTACCTGGATCTTTTCAAACAGAAAGTGTTAAGCATCAGATTTGGGGGGGAATGTTCTTAAATAAAGCAACAATTATGCGAATAGTTTCATTTTTTCCCCCACAACTTGGAGTAAGAAATGTACTGCACATCATGACTTCGCAAATATTGACATACAAGTATATAGGTATGTATTTAAAACTACTGTGTGGTGTCTATTGTATTCCATTCTGTTCTGTTCCATCCTATTCCATTCCATTCTATCTAATCTTTTCTCTAATATTTTACTTTATTCTATATGATATGATATGATTTCTGATCACCACTCATCAAAGTGATTACCTGATGCATTAATGGATCACGACTATAGTGTAAAATGCCAACACTGTGCTAACCTTAAGCAAATTGATCCCAATAACAATACAGATAAAAAAACAATGGGATGATATTTATTCTGCTTTCATTCTCTAAAAATTAATCTTACCCCATGCAAGTATTATTAGCCTATTTTTACATTTTAACAAGTAGGTTTAGATGGTGACTGATATTAAATTTTAGTTTATAAAAAAACATATAAAAATGTGTTATCCAAAACATAGATATAAATGCAAAACTTATATGATCTATGCAAATTCTCTAAAACATCCGTGCCTAAGTATTGCTCATCTCCTCTTTTTAAATAACCAAATTGAAAGAGAATTGAGTACAATATAAGGCAATTGATTGTTTTGCAGGACACTTTTAATTTATACCAGATATAACCATCTTCCAAATTAGAACCTTGGCAACAATCAATAAATGGTACTGTAAAACTCAAATGATACCATTTGAAGTTTGAGCCTTCTCTTCCATCTGCAGTCAATGAGATCCCAGCAGATCCTTCCTGGTATTGCAGATGTGACAAAAGGGGGGTTCCTTCAGAGGTACAAATTATAAGGTCTTTTGATAGTTCTTTGATGAGAGTTGGGGGAACATAATTTTATTCACTGTATTTATTATTCCATACCCATTTGTTTTACTCTCTCTGCTTAGGAAATTTATTCTCACAGTACCATTACGGACATCTTATCCTCATTTCAACTCCTACCACACACAGGTCCCTTGCCTTTTTCTACTCTAAGTCCTACCTCTGACATTTCTGACATGTCTTAACTGGAGCAAACTTGCATCACAGCATCACTAGAGTGGATTTTGGTTGTCAAGGATTTGGGCATTAATATTGAGTAGATATTTAAGTTTTGCATATATTGTGTGAATACCGGGAGGTTTCCATCCAATGCATTATTTTAAACATTCTCTTTCTTATTTTTAAGTAATGAGCATAAAAGGCTTTACTGTTATACCAATAATGAAAAGTGATTATATGATCATCCGCTAAGTAATAAGCAAGTAGAGTCCCTGCATGCCCTGCTTTATATGAGGCAGAGAGCACTGATAAGTAGGTGGAGGAAATATATTAAATAAAAGAAATGACCTCAGTGCTATCCTCAAGGAATTTAAAAATTTAATTAGAGAGGCAAAGCACAATTATATTTACTTTGCTCTTTCCTATCTCCCAATTACTTTAAACAACCATTCATTTTCCTTTCTCCCCCACTTTTTGCATTATTTAATATAATTTTATTTACTATCACGCCTTTTAGTAACAAGAAAAGGGCAATCTAGATATTTGTGAAAAGAAAGGATTCCAAAATGGAGCAAAGTTCCAGGAAAGATTGAATAATTTTGATTAATAAAAAATTATAAGGAAAAGAAGGTATCAGTTTAAACTTCCCTTGACAGGTATTCGTTTTTAATTCTCCAAAGCCATTCTGAATACCAAAAAAGTAAAAACAAATATCAATTATATGTTTAACAGATATATTTATACTTACCATATGTATTTTATATCAAGTTTATCATACAAGATAGTCATATTCATATATGTTATTTGTAACTATAAAGAACACTAGGGACTTTGGGAAATCAATATATGTATTATTTTACACCATCATATACTATTTGGAGCATCTTTTATTATTCTAAATTATCATGTATCATCTTTTTCAAATTTTACAATGTCTCATAGTGATGATTTTTTTCTACTTAGTTAAATTTATTAGAATAACATCGACTGGCAGCATTGTATGTTTCAGGTATATAAGTCTATAGTATATCATCTGTATATTGCATTGTGTTCTCAACCCACCAAAGTCCAATTTCCTTCTGCAACCATATATCTGACCCCCTTTAGTTGTGATTTATTTAAGTTATGTCCTTGGTAACAAAAAAAAATCATACCTTTAAAAAGTTAAGCTTTAAAATGATGAACTGTATGATGTAGTTTCCAGAAATATATTTTGGCAAAAAGTCAAAGAGGCTTGTTTTTGTTTTTGTTTTTTTAAGCACTGCAGTCCTAACCATAAATGTACTTGAAGTTCAGAGAACACAGAAATAAACCTGAAGTGGATTATTCAGGAAAAACTTCCAATTAGATAAATGGCTTTGGTTGAGGCTTTGAGAAAAAGCAGTATTTAGCTAGGTTGGGGAATGAAGGGTCAACGGGCAAGAAAGAAGATATAGAGATAGAAGAATAATAAGGAAAAAAAAAGTATTGTAAACTCTTTCCTGATTAGAAAAGATAATTTGTGTTTGTGTAATGTAGAAAAGAATGTGGGACTGTAAGTTTGTGTATTTTTATTTATTTATTTTTTTTTTGGTGTGTGTGTGTGTGTGTATAGAACTTTAAAATGTAAATTTACTTCCATAAACATGAACTTATTTCACCATCAGAAAACCTTTAGGAAGTAGATAAAACAGTAATTATTCCCCTTTACAAATAAAAACTGTGCAGTGCAGAGACCTCTTTGAGTCTCCATTGTTGTGAGTAAAATGGGAATACTGTATTAAATGACTGATAGAAAACTAAGTTCATGCCCTTTCATATACCCAACAAATATCTACAGAACAGCCACTATGTAACATACTCTGTTCTAGGCACTTAGAATAATTTAGCAGTGGAGCAGATAAAAATACATATACCCTTGCAAAGCTTATATTTCATAATGGAATACATAATAAAAATAATAAAAAGTAAAATATATGATAGGTTATTCAAGTGTTTCAGGGGAAAGAAATACAGCAGGAAAAGGGACACTAATTTGATAGATATGTTAAATAGAGCTCATTGCAGTTTTAAATAGGTTCATCAGGGTAAGCCTGATTCAGAGGAGTCCATACAGATATCGAAAATAATATACTATCAGCAGAGAAAAGGGCCAGTGTACACAGAGGCTCTAAATCATATATTCTCCTGACATATTAGAAGAATGACAAGAAGAGCACGGTGGCTGTGGTAGAAGAACGGGTGGGGAAGAGTGGAGGAAGACAGAAGAATAACAAGGGTGAAGATGGAACATGCAGCTCATACAGTAATTTTCAGTCTTTAAAAAGACTATCTTTTATTAAGTAAAAAATAGAACCATTGGAGGATTTTGAACAGAGGAGTGATGTCTGAAATAGGGAGACTCATTGATTTAGGCAAGAGATGATGGAGGCTCATTGGGGTAATAGTCATAGAAGTCATGAGAAGTAGACAGTTTATGATATAACATATTTTAAAGATATACCCAAAGCATTATTTGACCAATCAAATGCAGATCATGAGTAAAAGTGAAGAATCAAGTACACTGTCAACATTTGGCCTAGGTAAATGTAATAATGGAACAAGGATACATTGAGATGGAAAAGATTGAAATAAACACATTTTATAGAAAAATAAATAAGTAAAAGCCTAGTTTTGTCTTTCAGATGTCCAAGTGGATATATGAATACAGAATTCAAAAGAGCACTATGGTCTATAGATATAAATTTTGACCGACAAATCATCATATAGATGATGTTTATCGATCTAAGAGTAAATGAGGTCATCAAAGGAGTTTGTATAGAAAGAGGAGAGGCCCAAGGACTCAGCCCTGGAACTCTGCAAAGAAAAGTGGTTTGGGAGGATACAAGCCTACAAAGTTGAATGAAAGGGATTAATTGGTGAATTTGGCAGAAAAATCAGAATGTGCGTTGTACTCACAACAAAATAAAGAAAACATATCACATAAGGGCAGTGAGCAACCATGAAATGCAGCTGTTGCGTATTCAGAATTGACCACTGGATTTAACAACTTGAGAGTCTTCTCTGAGTTTCTTGAGGGTAGGACTATGTTCTTATTTATTTTTTTGTCCTACAATCCAGCAGAGTTTGAAAAAAGTCCAAGGGCAGCACTCTTTCCATCACAAAAGCTGATTTTGTAGGGGAGGTGCTATCAGAATATGATGATGGAAGGAGAACTGACTCTGGGTAGTGAACACACAATACAATATACTGATGATGTATTATAGAAATGCACATTTGAAACCTACATAATTTACTAACCAATGTCACCCCAATAAATTTAATAAAAAATAAAATAAATAAAATAAAATGGGTACAGAAGGAAAGTATCTCAACAGAATAAAGTCCATATATGAAAAACCCTCAGCCAATATTATACTTCATGGTGAAAAACTAAAAGCTTTTCTTCTAAAATTAGGAAGAAGACAGGCATGCACCCTGTCACCACTGTTATTCAACGTAGTATTGGAAATCCTAGCCAGAACAATCAGGTAAGAGAAAGAACTAAAAGGCATTCAAAATGGGAGGAAAAAAATAGTTAATTTGTTACTTTTTGCAGATGATTCTTTATCTAGAAAACCCTAGAGACTTCTTAACCAAAATACTATTAGAAAAAAATAAACAAATACAGCAAAGTTAAAGGATACAAAATCAATGTACAAAAATCCATTGCATTCTTATATACTAACAATGAAATTTCAGAAAAAGAAATTAAAAAAACAAACAAAAAACAATTCCTTTTGCAATTGCAACAACAACAAAAACAACACCAAGGAAAAATCTTAAAAAAGGATGTGAAGAACCTATACACTGAAAACTATAAGACATTATTAAAAGAGATTGAAGAAGACAAAAAGAAATGGAAAGATACTCTTTGTTTATGGATTGGAAGATTCAACATAGTTAAAATAGCCATATTACCCAAAACAATATATAAATTCAATGTAATGGCCATCAAAATACTACTGGTATTATTTTCAAGAAATAAAACAAAAACAATCAGATTTGCATGGAATCAAAAAGAGCCTGAATAGCCAAAGCAATCCTAAGTAAAAAGAACAAGGCTGGAGGTAGCAAACTCCCTGACTTCAGTCTATACTGCAAGGCAACAATAATCAAAACAGCATGCTATTTACAGAAAAACAGACACGCAGACCAATGGAATAGAGAACCCAGAGAAAAACCCACATATATATGGGCAGGTAATTTTTACAAAGGAGAAAACCTCTTCAATAAATTATGCTGAGAAAAATGGAAAGTCACGTGCAAAAGAATGACACTAGATTGCTATCTCTTACCATAAACCCAAATTAATTCAGCATAGATCAAAGACCTAAAAATAATACCCGGAACAATATATTTCATAGAAAAAAAGCATAGTTACTAAACTTATGGACCTTCAATTCAGAGAGGATTTTATGAATTTGACTTCAAAGGCAAGAGAAATAAAAGCAAAGATAAATGAATGCAGTTAAATCAAACTACAAAGCTTTTGATCAGCAAAAGAAACCATCAACAAAACAGAGGCAACCAACCAGATGGGAGAAGACATTTGCAAACAACACCTCATATAAGAGGTTAATATCCAAAATATATAAAGAACTCATATAACTCAACAACAGCAACAACAAAAAACAAACAATGCAATTAAAAACTTGGCAGAGAACCTGAACACACATTTCTACCAAAAAAACATACAATGGCCAATAGATATGTGAAAAAATGCTCAACTTCACTAGCTACTTGGGAAATGCAAATCAAAACCACAATGAGCTACCACCTCACACCTGTTAAAATGGCTATTATCCACAAGACAAGTACGTAATAACATGGGTTGGAGAGGCTGTAGAGAAATAGGAACCCTCATACACTGCTGGTGGGAATGTAAATTGGTGCAGCCTCTGTGAAAAACAGTATGGAGATAGCTGAAGAAATTAAGACTAGAATTACCATACAACCCAGCAATTCCTTTCCTGGGTATCTACCCCAAAATGCTGAAAACATTAATCCATAAAGACATACATACCTCTATATTCATTACTGTATTATTCACCGTGGACAAAACATGGAAACAACCAATGTGTCTTTTGATAAATGATTGGATAAAGATGTGGTATATATACACAACGGAATACTATTCTGCCATAAGATGAAACACTGCCATTTGTGAAAACATGGATGGATCTTGAGATTATCATGCTAAACAAAATAAGTGAGACAGAAAAATATGAGAACCATATGATTTCACTCAGGTGTGGGATATAAAACTGAAAGCAACAAATAACAGAACAAACAAACAAAAACTCAGAGAGGCAAACAATACTTTAGTGGTTACCAGAGGATAAGGGGGTGGGGGTGGTAGAAGATGGAAAAGGGGGTCAAATATATGGTGATGGAAGGAGAACTGACTCTGGGTGGTGAACACACAATGCAATATATAGATAATGTATTATAAAAATATACACTTGAAATCTATATAATTTTACTAACCAATGTACCCCAATAAATGTAATAAAGACAAAAAGAATACACAGAAGTTCAATTAATTAGACCAGGCAAATTTTAAATAAAAGAAACAATATATAGTTGTTTCCTGAAAGTGTGTTATTATTTATGTTCTTCTTTTATTTTTCCTTTTTTTTATTGAATAGTCATTCAAGATAGATTAGAAGTTAGTAAAGAAAACTGATGGGAAAATAACTTAGATGACTATACAAAGTAGGCAGCTGTCTGGGGTGACACTTTGAGGTAAAAATAATGATGTTATGTGAGAACAGTATAAAAGACGTGTATTAGAAAACTAGAAGACTGATGATGCCAATGATACATTGCAATCACTTATAATGATGTAATTAATTACTTTAAGTTATTTTTTAATTCTAAATAAAGTTAGTTAAATAAAATAAGACATTGCTTTTTTTCACCTTAGTTAGCTAAGTGAAGAACTGAAATAAAAGCAGATAATATTCCAGCTATCTCCTGTGTTCAGGCAAAACCCCATGCATCTCCTTGATCTCCTCAGGAACAGATGAAAGAACATGTTTGCACCGAAAAAGGTCTCAGCTTCTCTGATACTTCAGAGGGCAGAATTCTCTCCCGGAATACAACAAAACGAGAACCACCCTCATGGGTCTTATCAGAACTCTATTCAGTCGCTTTGAACTTAGCAATATCTTGCCATAAAGTATTATTTAAAATTAAAAGAGTGAAAAGACAAGAAAGTAAAATAATACTATCTAACCGCAGAGACTATAACATTAATGCAAAGAAAAATTAGAAATTCAAATCAAGCTTGAAAAACAAATTAAATTGTTGGAAAGCAACATTCTACCACATTAGTTTGCACAAAAACATAATTAATAAAGAGAAAGTACATAAACGACACTTGACTTTTTTTGTAATTAAAAGGAACATGTTGAATGAGGTAAAATAACCCAAGAAGCGTACAACCATCCCACTGATGAGCACGTAACAGGCAAAGAAGCCATGTCCTCTGGCCTCTGCATCCCTTACGGCAACAATTAATATACCGCATGGTCCACAGGGGGGAAAACAATAAATAAATAACCTCATATGTGTTTAGACAGAGATTTCAAAATTTAACCCAAAAAGTACACTTGCTTTTCTTTTTCCGTGAAATAGAAACTCAGATAGGAATTACATTTTCTAGCCTTCGTCACACCTCCACTCAGCCAACGGATTATGAATACAAGTGATGTTTACAATTTTTAACCCTTTCCCATGAAGAAGCTGATTGCTTTTTACTCTTTTTCCCCTCCCCTGAGGTTGGGATATGGTCATGGTGCTGAGAGCTGGCTTTCACATGCAGAATGTGTTAATGATTTAAAGGATGGCAGTGCCACAAACAAGAACCTGAGTGCCTAATGGTCATGGGAAACAGGATTGCTTCCCCACCCTGGACAACACCTACTTCTAGACTTTTCTATGAGAGAGAAATTAACTATTATACGCATATTTGGCCAGTGCATTTTTGAGTTTCTCTGTTCGTGTTGCGTAACATATATCCTAACCAATTCATATGTAGGTCCTAGCATAGTTTCCAGCACATATATATTCCTCTTTCCACTTTATTATATACTATATACAGAGGGTGCCAAAAAATGTATACACATTTTAAGAAAGGAAAAAACCTATTAACATTGTAATACTCAATATATACCGATACCAAAAGATGAATACAAGTCACGTTTGACTTCTGCCATTACAAGAGGTGCTCAAAGTGGTTACCATCAGCGTCCAGACAGTTCTGATTACAGTGAACTACTGCTTGAGCAACATTGACCAAAGCGTCCACTTATATACATTTCTTTTGGCACCCTAGTGTGTGTGGGATATATATATATATATCTCCAACAAATAGTCACTATGTGCCAAATTATTAAGTACCTTTATCAGTCCTTAAAAGTTTGAGCAAAAAAAAAAAAAGTCTGAGCAAGTTTTACATATGCATATTTAATTTCTGAAAGGGTCAATGAAGAAACATGAATATCAATATTTTCTTAAAAAGCTTACACTATCAGATTTCACAAAAGAAATAAGTAAACCTCAACTGAATGTTCATCTTTGTTGAAAGGTTTAGGAATTCCCCAGTATTAAAAATGTCTTTAATGCCAAGAAAATGATTTGTTTAGGGTTCTAATGTCTGGTGGGCCAATTTTGTTGCAAACAAATCAAATTATTTGGCAATAGAGCATATAAAACTAATTGATTTGAAAATAACATCAATGATAGAAGTGTTGACTAAAGGTAAATGATTGTGTTCACTGCAACACATATCAATGAGCCAGTAGTTTTTCCATGCAGGTCCATGATAAAGAAAAAGGAATTTCTTTTTTCCTTTAGTGAAACATCACCATGATAGGGAAACATCACCATGATCATACCTGATATAAGTTCTTGTAAAAATGAGGTTGCACAAAAGGCACACATTCTCCTTTATATCTAAAATTCGTCCTTAGATATTTTGATTCGTTTTTACATATTGTCTACCTATTAGACAGCTGTTTAAATGTTTAAAACTATTAAACATTGTTTTATATCTTTGTTTAGTAAACACACAAATCTTTCCTTTTGCCACCTTATCTGACAGGTAAACTGATAATACTTTCGTTGCAATGTAATGCATTGCTATTTAAATGGGTTCACTTTGTTTAGTGCTCCATAATTTAAGGATACATTATTGTTGTTTCAGGAGAATTGAAATGATTTTTAACATACCACAATAGGTCTTGATTAAGTTGCATATTTTGAAATCTTTGTAATCAATGACTGTTTTCTTTTCATGGATCATCCAGTGACATTTTACATTAGCAGCTTCTTCTGATTCATGGCCATTTGGTGCAGAGGACAGGCTTTTCAGAAGGCAATCTCTGTTCTACTGCAACTTGTGATCAACACAGAAGCATATATATAGTATGATGCTGTTCTTATTTTACTGCATAATGTTTTTATGGTCCTACAAGCATGATATGAGCTCACTACATGTGGGGAAAAAATATAGCTGGGGCTTCCTACCAAGAGGATCTTTTATCAATAAATGACCATGACTTGAAGGTGAACAGTCATAGCATAGTTCCTCAAGTTTCACTTCTGAGGCTCATAATATAAAGCCTCTACATTAATGACAGGTGAATTGAAAGTTGGTTCATTAAAATAAAAGATGATACTAAAGGCAGAAGAATTACCATCACCTTGAAAGGTCAAACTCGAATCCACAGCATTCTGCACTTGTTAGAAAAAATACGTTGAGGTCCCAAAGAAATGAATTTAGATAGCAATGTTTCACCCAAAGCCAAAGTCCATTTACAAAGAAAACAGGACTGCAATATACTATTCTATAGTTGACTTTTGAGAAATGGTGGCTTACATTCTAAAAGGTTAAATGTAAGTTTGCAAAATGTCAAATGATTGACATAACTCAGCATTATAACTTCTTTGCTATCTTGGTCTCTTCTTTACGTCCCCTAAAAATCTCAAAGGACCTCATAATATACTCTCTTCTTCCTTCTAGCTTTAGATAATATTGGACTTAGATATAACATCTGTTCCTGGTCGGTATGGGTTGAATTCTATACCCCGCACCCCAATTTATCTGTGAACTTATTTGAAAATAGGGTCATCGCAGATATAACTAGTGAAGAAAGGATGAGGACATACTGGAGTAGGGTGGGCTCCTAATCCAATCTGACTGTTGTACTTATGAGACAGGGACATTTTGGACATAGAAATAGAGACACAGGGAGAATGCTATGTGAAGACTGGAGTTTATGCTGCCATAAGGAAGGGACCACCATAATTCACTGCAAACCACTAGGAGAGAGACATGAACCAGACAGATTCTGCCTCAGAGCTCTCAGAAGGAACCAAGACTGCCAACACCTTAATTTTTGGACTATTAGCTTCCAGAACTGTGAGACAAAATTCTGTGTCCCAATCCATCCAGTTTTTGATACTTTGTTATGGCAGCCCTAGCAAGCTAGTGCATTGGCTCATGTTTTTTATATGTAAATTGTGATAGTGGGACTTATTGTTTCAGGTTCTTGTCAAGATTAAATTAAATAATGCTTAGAAAGTATGGAATATGGTGCAAAACACAAAAGTTGCTCTCCAAATCATTTTTCTCATTCTCTTAACTACTTTTCCAATCTTGAACATGACTTTCGGAAAATAGTGTAATAATATTCAGAAAAGAATTAATTCACATGTCAGTACAAGTTAGTAGTACATCTCACTAGTGATATCTCTGTTATTTGAAAAGTATTTCTGAATTAGTTGGAAGTATACAAGTTTAACATAAACTCTACTTTGGTCCCATCCTATTGAAAACCTCTCTGAATCTTCATTCATAGTACATCTTCTGGAGTAAAATTAACAGCATCAACCCTGAGCTGTACCTGCCTAAATGTGCCTTCGAGTCAGAGGGCTCACCAATTGCCCAAATCCATTTTTAGACTCCAGATTAAGAACATCTAATACATAAATTTCAACACTGAAACATTTTTGATTCATTCTGTTCTCTCTTCCAACGTTTGGGTGTACTTTGGCATATTTCCCTTGTGTTAGTTCAAGTGAAAACTTGATTTGCTTTTGAGATCTAATAATCTGTCTCTATATTTATTTAAAAGTGAAAGAAAATGGGTCATTCTAAAAAACAAAACCAGAGTTATACAGAATTCTACATAGAGAAAATGGAAATGTAGTGAATAAAGTAAATAAAATACATCAATAAAGTTCTTTAGACTATACAACCATGGCCACTTTAAGCAAATAGTAAATCGATAGAAAGCAAATATAAAAACGATTTTTGCATTTGCTTTAAATTGTCAATAAGTGCATAATGTATAAGATTATTTATAAAATATAATATTTCTTATAAAAATGAAATTTTTGTTTAATAATTTAGTTTCAAAACAGGCCAAGAAGTGGTCAACTAGCATGAATTCCCTCTCTGTATCTGTGTCATAACATGATGTTTGCAATACAATGAATGCTTGTTGAATTGAATTGCATTAATATTTCATGAATGAATGCACCCTTTAACATTTATTATCTCTATTATTCATCTGGTATTATTCTACTTCTCTAGCTCACTTTTTTTTCCTGTTTATTGGCTAAGAAATTAATTTGGGGAATGGCACATACTGAGGTTTGGATTCTAGCACTCTTTATTAGTTCTGTGACTTTGAACAAATTACTTGCTACTTTTTTTAACTTTACAGTTTTCTCTCATTTAAATGAGACATAATAACTCATAAAATGTTTAGATTAAAGACGATGTTGCTTACCATATAACAAACATGAAATAAAACTTATTAAAATAAATACATTTGTAAGCAAAAGCATTTATTATTTATTATCATTCCTATCTTCCTAACTAGAAAAACAGTTGGCAAATGATTATAGGAACAAAGTTGTACTAATCTGAAAGGGTGTAGGAAATGCACTGCCCATAATATTCAGCTGTTTTCATCTACTAAGAGTAGTCATACTGAGTTTTATGACTTACTCATACACATCTAATATTTGGTTTACTCTATTTTATTTTGCTATGTGGAATCAGCAATAATTGTAGCCCCAAGGGAAGTATAGGAAGCAGAAATGTACAACTTTGTATTTTTTAAAAAAAGTCCTGATGCTAAAAGTTAAGTATGAAACCTTAATTCATGAGTCCACTTCTATTAGCGTTCATTTAATCTCACAAACATATTTACCTCTCTCCTTATTCTACCATTAAACAAAGTAGCTCTTAATTTTGAATTACAAGGGTCTATTTTAGCAGTCCAGAAGTGAATACAGATAGTACGTTTGCTCTTAGTTGAGATCAAAGACTATCAGAATAAATAATTTGAATACATTTTCCAGAATTTTTGACAAACAGAACACAATTTACAATGCAATATATAGATGATATATTACAGAATTGTACACTTAAAACATATGTAATTTTACCAATCATTGACACCAAAAAAATTTTAATTTAAAAAAAAGATGTAGTTTGACATTTTATATATTTTTTAATAAAGAAAAACACTTACTTTATTGAGATATCCCTTTTCAGGAAGTATTTTGAATGCCTTAAATAAATGTTTACTCCCTGGCTCTGATTTCTATCAAGTTGACATAGAAGTATCATTATGTTATAATGAATATATTTGTGTCCATAGTATCAAACTAAATAATGATTTGAAGGAAAAATCATGTTTTCTGTTATTTATTTAAGAAAACACAAAATGATAGTCGATTTTAAAGGGATATCGGTTTCATTTTTTTTGTTTACTTGCTTTGTATTTTTAAACATTTAATTACAAATTAAAAATTACCTAAAGCCATAGGATAGCAATTTTTGCTAAAAAAAATACTTTAAAAAAATGTTTCCCTTATGCTATTAGTGGAAATCTTTTAAATAAATCAGATTGAACCCATATCAGTGGAACAGAACCAGGGAATTTATATATGAAATGACTGTGAAAGAATGATGCCTTGCAGGAGTAAAACCACTGAGGTTTTCAATCTCACTGGAACACCCTATGGATATTAAGAGGAACCTGATGGGAATGAATGACTCTCAGATACATGTGGAAAAATAAAACCCCATAAACTTTTCCTGGTATCACTAAGAATAAGAAATAAATGTTGATGCATAAATGAAGAAATAATTCCTAAATTAATAATTCAGAAAGAAATTAAATGTTGATAAATGATACCCTAAGTACTATATTTCTTTTATGGTTATGAATGGAGATTATCTGAGTATGATAAAATTCACTTAATTACAAATATTTACTTAAAGAAATACTGATACATTTATTTAAGGATTTAAAGCATCATGATATTCATATAACTCATTAGAGGGAAAATTAAACTTTATGCCTGAGTTTTTATTAATACTATATTTAAACATTGTTATCTTGAATTAATTAATATGATTATGATGAAAATTTAGGCAGAAGTTTTACAATTAAGAATCAAGCTTTGCCTATATTTTCAGATCAAACTTTTCACACATATTAAGCTATACCATCACAGGTGTCAGGAAATCCTCTGAAGCAAATTAGATATTTATCATAAACCAATTTGAACCATTTTGTTCCAACCCAAGAGACTAAAAATTATATCTCAATTTCCATTTACTTGCTCAGTGTTTTCTCTTTTCTTATTTAAAAGGTCACTCTTCCAACCATTAGAAGTACTTCCTACTGCACTTGGATTTAAAGCCACTCAAAATCTTGCTTAATTTATTATTCTTCATTTTATATAATAAAAATATCTCCCTTGTTTATTTAATATAGTCATAAAATACGTATAGAGCAATTATTATTTGCCTACTAATATAATTGGTTCTGGAGCTAAAATGGAGAAAAATGGACCCATTTCTTACTTTACAGAAATTATATTTTACATGGCACTATATACAAGTAAACAGGAATTGTAATGCTGGTGATGTGTAATGACAGCTGACATAACAGATGCCACAGGGGAACCATTCAGTGGCACCCACCAAGACTCTGTTAGCTAAAGAAGGCTTGTACAAGAAAAGATGTCTGAAGATTGAGAAGCTATTAATCAAGTATAAAGACTGGAATATTAAGTAACTGAGACAGCATATACAAATATCTAGAGGTGAGTAAAAGGTTGCAATGTCTAAGGACCTGAAAGAAATTCAGTGCAGTGGCTAGTAGAAGCTAGGGCGTCAGCTTTCCCTGATGACAGGTAAAGCTGGGGACATAAGCAGAATCTGATTTTTGAGAACCTTGTAGTGATCTTAAGAATGAATTATTTCACAAAACAAGTAGGAGAAAGTGAATGGTTTTAAGCAGGAAGGTAAGATAATTCCATTTTCACTTCAGAAAGATTATTTAAACTACATTATAAAACAGAATCAATAGATTCAAAGCAAG
Organism: Rhinolophus sinicus; assembly: GCF_036562045.2. Classification (NCBI taxonomy): domain Eukaryota; kingdom Metazoa; phylum Chordata; class Mammalia; order Chiroptera; family Rhinolophidae; genus Rhinolophus; species Rhinolophus sinicus. The sequence goes on from NC_133754.1 coordinate 70,018,632, forward strand.
AAAAAGGAGAATCAGAGGTTTACTGAACTATAAGGGCAAGAGATATTGGTGAGCTAACTGAGCAGTGATAGGGAGGATAAAAGACATGAACAAATTCAAAACAGTGATATAAAATGACGTGAATAAAAGAGGGACAGAAAAATCTATATTGATGTCAGATTTCTCGTTTGGACAAATGGGCTGTCAGCAGGAAGAACTTGTGTATAGTGTGTGGTCAACTTAGCCCATTTTGACTTTCAGACTCACAAGCGGGGAATGTCTGTTTGTCAACTGGTGCATGTATCAGAAGTTCAGAAGGGAGAACATGTCTGAAAACTAATTTGAGTATCACTAGTGTATGGAAAGTAACTGAAACCTTGAGATTGAATGAGCCTGAATGAATGGATGACTATAAATGCTAAGGATACTTCCAGCTGAGATGGACTAAATGGTTTTACCTACCAAAGGATAAAAATCACCAATTTGAAACAAAAGGAAAAGTGTGTCATTATGAAAACTTGGAAGATTAAAAGACTTACAGAAATGCATTACTATATCCACTGGACACTTTTAAATCCTTGTATTTCTCAATTATGGCAGCACTGAACATTTTAGGTGGTTTCATTTTTCTGGCTTCTGAAACAATATTCTTATTTTCGTTGTCTTTCTAATTCTTAGTTTTAGTTTAGGCTCCTCTTTATTTTTCTATATATCCTCAGGATTTTGTCTTTGACACTCTCTGCCTATCCTTTTATGTTGCCATCCTTGAAACATTTCTCACAGCTCTGAATTTACCTACCACTTATATATAGACAGCTGCAAATTTTATATCTCTACTCTAGATCTCTCTATTGAGTTAGATCTGTTCAGCCTAATTGCCTACTGAACCTCTCAAATAAATTCCAGTATTCCAGTTTATTATGCCCTCCATACCTGCCCTCTCCTTTTCCATTTTCCATTTCCATTAATATGATCTCTACTTAACTATCAAGTTAAATAAATTATAATTCTAGGAATAGCCTAAACTCCTCACTTTGTCTCCTCTCTCCAATCCAGTTGGCCAAGAGATCTTGTTTATTTTACTATGTAACATTTCTTGAAGCCTGATACATTGTCTCATCAATTATCATAGTGCTAGGGCCAGAGTAGATGACTAATAAGTATTTTGTGAATGAATGAATGAATTCCTCTTACCTCTGCCCCTACTTGAGTTTGTATTCCTCATTACTCTATGAGAATGCATTCTAAATAAGTAACCCAGGACAAATCATTTTCCTTCCTACAACTCATCCTTTAAATTGAAGCCAATGTAATTTTTATAAGTTTAAATTGAACTGGTCCAGTCAGTTCCTTAAAATTAATATCTCCCTAGCTCCTACAATACAAATTTAAACTTGTTACCTTGTTCTTAGCTTTACTTCCTTTCATTTACTGCTACTCCAAAACACCCTCTTAACCTCCTCCGAGAATGAGAATCTCTTCAGTCTGGTGAACTCAGTTCTCCTCAGACTCAGCTCAGTTGTCACCTCCCCTAAAGACATCCCAGCCCTTCCACTCTCCCTAAAGAGGTGAGCCCTCCCTATTTTGTGATTCTAGAGATTTGAATGCTTCACCTTTGAGTCTCTCTCAGCTACACTGTGAATTTAATGCAAACATATTTAAAATATATTTTCCTATCTTCCACATTTAGAGCAGTTACAAAATCATGTTAGGTATACAACATATGATGACATAGTGAAAGAATAAATATTACATATAAAAATCTCATAATTCACTTGCACCAACAATAATATACCAAAAGTTAGACAATTATATTATAATACAGAGAAAGTAAGTATCTTTAGCAATACTACTTTGAAATACTGAGACCAATTTTAATTAAAGCCTGTAAAAAATATAACTAATCAGAAGAATTCTGTTGAAAGTCAGAATAGCAGTCCACTTGTGTTAAGGCTTACCACTAATATATTCTTCCTAAAAGCCATCTGAGAACTGCCATTAAGAATGACTTTTCCTCAAGCTCCTTGCATTAGTAATGAGCTCATAAAGTCAAAGACCAAAAGCTTTTAAGGGCCATATTCTTTAACAAGGGAATAGAGTACTTCATAAAAATATTAGGAATTACCAAGGGGATAAATCAATTCACTCTTACTGTACTTTTTCTCTTTTTCAGAAAAAAAAAAAAAAAAAAACAGGTTTCAAAATATGACTTCTAGCACATAATACCGACACTTACCATCTAACTTCAAGAGGTTAGATTTAAATCAAAGTATTAAGCAACACGAAACGGGGCAGAATTGTAAAAGCAATTAAAATTGCTTTACACTGACTTTTAACTTTCACTTAGAGAATTCCATGGAGTTCAAAGTCATTCTGCATCTTCCAATCGGAGAAGCCTTCACACAACTCATCTTCTGTCCAGAGTGGCAAGGCACATCTCGTCTCTACTTATGCTTAGAGACCTGCAACATTTGCATTCTTTGAGTGTGGTGGACTAAAAAGAGCTCCAGCAACTGTGATATATATCATATCTAGTATAATATCTGGAGACGTGTAGCTAGGAGTCATTATAACATGTTCTTCATTGCTGAAGACAATAGGGGTAATATCGGTGTGAAATCTTGCTCTAGAAAATGCAGACAATATAAATTTGAGAAGTTCCTTAGGACATTACAAGCAGGCAAGTGTACTCTGTTACTGTCTTCTCCCATAGTTCAAACTAAACTAAAACTTGTGGAAAGAGAGGAGGAAGTAGGAACCCAAGAGTACCTCCCAAGTATCTTTCCGCAACAGGTATCAAATTTGCTTTGATTGCCATGGCAACCAGGCTGTCAATTATGTTTTGGCTCCAGTTTTACACAATTATATTACTTCGAATCAGTTAGCAACACATGCAACAATAACAAAACCACCCAAAACACACATGCACACACACATATATAACATATACCGAGCATATATTTAAATCAAACACCTATATCTTACGATTTCAAAAAGGCTCCATCATTCAATCAATCTTTTTCTCATATAGGTTATTTTAAAAGTATTTTAACACTATTCTTGCAAAATATAACATTAAAAATAGCAGAATTATAGAAAGTAGTTTGATATAAGTCACAATAATTTCCTCAGAAGCAATTGTAGGACTCTGAATGTCTCCTAAATGCCAATCACATATTTAAAACAGTATTAGAGTTTCCAAGTCAGCAGTCTTTCATTCTGTTTTGTCCTTTGTTCAGACACAAAGAAAAACAATGTATTGTGTCTGAGGTAATACAGAAGCATTGCACAGGAATCATTTAATCACAGTCTTCAGAACAAATATATCTCATTTAAAAATACATATTTTTTCTATTCATCCCTGAAGGATATAAAATTATAACCTGTTCTATGAAATTCAAATCATGTAAGTTTCAAGAAATTGTAAACCCACTTTCTAGACGATGAGCTAGTGAAATTCTGGTTATTTTCCACTTCTAAAATACTTACCACTATGGGAATAAAAAGACGAAGGGAGTCAGTTTTAGTATAATTCCACTGTTTGCAATTTTTGGTAGTGAAAATCAGCAAAGTCACATAGGCTGACTAAGATGATGACATACAGAGCTACTTTGAAACAAAAGCTGCCTACTTCTTAAAAGTGCATCTGTCTAGGGATGAAGGACCTTAGAAGATAACCTAGATAGTATGGGAGTATAATGAAAACAATCACATGGGATAAAATCATTAAAAAGTGGATAAAATAATTGCAACAACATCACTTTTATTTCTATTAGCTGTGTTTATATAACTGGTATGAAATTATAGAGAAGGCATATCATATAACTGATAAATCAGAACGAGCTGTTGTTTCTTCATACCTATTCAGGAAATATAAACCTAAAAGAAAGTCATATCTATTTTTGTTGTCTGTAGACATAGCCCTTCCCTTTTGATGATTAGAAAGATTCTGTTCCAAAGAAACCGTTACAGAGCATTACTAGTTATGTCTCATATGTGCTTCTTCTAACACCTTGGTTTAACTCTCATGGCAGATGAAAATGATTTGTTATTGTAAGTTTACTTGGCAAATATTTTTATTCCAAGTTTTATGCAAATTTTCATACACAGCTTCCTTTCTTATATGCAATGCTGTTCCTATTCAAAATCAATGTAAACATCAGAGATCTGATCTATTTTTTTCATATAGATAATTATTTGGCCAGATTTAGAAATTTGTCACTTTTAAGAAAATGAATAACTTAGCATACATAACAAATAATTTTCCAATAAAACAAAGGAAAATTTATATTGTCTTGTAAAGTACAGAACAATAAATTGCTTGGAATTATATTATTTAGTATACACTAGAATATAATTCTAAAAGGGTTGAGATTTCAACTTCATTCACTGATGTATTCCAAGTGCCTGAAAATAAATGATGTGCACATAGGAGGTGCTCAATATTATTTGTTTATATATATATATATATATATATATATATATATGTATATATATTATATATATATACATATATATATTTCTATAAAGCAAATAAGCTAATTTATTCAACTGAATTTTTCTTTTTCTCTCCCCCTGCACACTTTTTTCAAAAGAATATACTTATGAAGAAGATGAGTAGCAAAATAGACTACAGAAAAAAAGCAGTGGGAGGGAAGACAGCTGTTCCCTATTAGCATAACTAAAAATAGAGAGTCAACTCCACCTTTAAGCTGTTGGGCCTCAGGGGTGGAAATTCTTGCTCAAATTTAATGGAGGTGATGTTCTTCTTTTTTCTTTCTTTTTTTTTTTTTTTTTTTCATGTTACTTTGTCACTGTTCCTGGAATGTTGTCTGATAGAGACTTACTTGGATTCATAAATGTGATTGTTATAAATGCAAATAGATCAGAAGATTAAGGATTAATTAAAAAAGTAGCTTTATTAGATCACTTAGCACCCTAAATTTATTTGCAATCACTTTAATTAAGTAGATAAAAGGCTTTCTTCCAAGAGAAATAGAAGTAATTTTGGAACATTGGGGTTAGGATGCCAGTCAGGAAAGTACAAGGCAATCTGGGTAGGTTGGATCTTGAGATTGCAGGAAGTGCTCCAGAAAAGAGAATAGAGGTGCAAAGGGAGAGATGAAATCATGAGCATCTTATTTCAAAAATTACCTATCACTAGCCCTGTACCTAAAAATTGTGGTAGGTGGAGAGGGCACTTTTCTTTTTACTTTTCGTCTGGAGCACAACAGGCTCTCTGCTTTCAGAGTGTTAAGAGTCACAGAGCCTTCTTCAAACGAAGATACCCAAAATGAATGTGGTGGCTTAGCTTTATCATTGACAAAGTGTATATTGGAACTAGAAAGACCCTTTAACAATATTTTGTGCTAGATTATTTCACACACATACACACACACGTAAATAAACCACAGTAGAGAGATCAGTAACTTCCTATGTCACATAGATGGTTAGTGAAGTTGTCTCTCCTTAGATCTAATTTTCTGTCCAGAATAAGTCTCCATAATATCATATGCTTCTCACTGTTTGAACAGGAAATGCTTTCTCACTTCTTCAGTGAATTATAGTGTTACTTTGAGAACATCAGAATTTAAGATGGCAGGTGTTAGTCTTGAAAAAGTAGCCAAATGCAATGTAATATAAAGCATTACAACTATTTTACAATACATATGTTCGATGGAGCATATTTCAAGTAATCCAAATGCAGTGGATAACTTTAAGATTGAGTAAACAGATCTAGTGACTAAGACAATTAGAAAAAGTAGAGCTTTATAAACATAGGCCATATGCAATGAGCAGATGAAAAGAAGGAAACAGCAGAGAGATAGACGAAGATACCATTCCAAAAAAAAAAAAAAAAGAAGAAAAAATCCATTGCAAGACAAGAATTGTGTGAAATGACTCTTCCTCTAGCTTTTTTTCCCTATAAAGAATACTTATAGATAAATTAAATTTAATAAGATAATTATAATATGTGTTGATGACAGAATCATTCCAAGGCAGTGAAAGATTAAAGCATGGAAATAACTGAAAAGACAAACCAGAGCTGTCTGGCACAATATGATACGCCTGCCATTGTTTTTCCTTCAACAAGTCACATCCTGAAACTAAAGGATGTCTTTATCATGAGACACAGAAACCTTTTGTTAATAGCACAAGCTTTTTGTTGTAATTGCAAAAGGAATTTTTTTTTTTTAAATTTCTTTTTCTGGGATTTCATTGCATATAGGAATGCAATGGATTTTTGTATGTTGATTTTGTAGCCAGCAACTTTACTGTATTCGTTTATTATTTCTAATAGCTTTTTGGTTGACTCTTTAGGGCTTTCTATATATAGCATCATGTCATCTACAAAAAGTGACAATTTAACTTCTTCATTCCCAATTCAGATGCCTTTTATTTCTTTCTCTTGCCTCATTGCTCAGGGTAGGACTTCCAATATAAAGCAGTGGTGACATATTATAGAATTGTACACTTTCAAGCTACATAATTTTACTAACCAATGTCACCCCAATAAATTTAATTAAAAAATTTAAAAAGACTGCTATTTTTACAATTCTTAAAAACAGATTTTTAACATGGTAGTATACCTACATGGAAGGTCTAACAAAGTAACTTGACATAAAAATTAAAAACCCTTTTAGGAGTTATTACTAATCAATATTGTCTTAGTTATGGTGATGGTTAACATCATATGTCAACTTGGCTAGACTATGGTGTCCAGTTGTTTGGCCAAACACCAGTAAAGGTTGCTATAAGGTATCTTTTTAAGATAAAATTTAACATGTAAATCAGTCGACTTTTAGTAAAGCAAATTAACCTTCATAATGTGGGTGGACCTCATGCAATCAGCTGAAGGCCTTAAGAGCTAAGACTAGTATTCCCCAAGGAAGAAGAAATTTTGTGTCAAGACTATAACACAGAAACCCCGCTGGCCTGCAGAATTCAGACTCAAGACTGAACATAAACTCTTACCGGAGTTTACAGTCTGCCAGGCTGTCTCACAGATTTCCCACATGCCAGCCACCACAATTATGTGTGCTAATTCCTTAAAATCTCTCTCTCTCCTATTTTCCTGCTTCATGTCTTCGTCTCTCTCTATATGTCCCTAGGTAGTTAACAAAACTACCTTTACTTGTTGAGTAAACTTGCAAACTCATTCAAATAATTGGTTGATTTCTGTAAGGGAAAAATTAGTCAAAAAAGTGATGGCTAGTAAGGCCAGTCATCTCTGTCTTGCTGAGTTAGATGCCAAACCTTAGGGATACAGATAAATATAAAGTCATTGTATGAGTACACATGAAAAAAAACAAAACACACACACACAAAAAACAGACAACATCTCAAACAGTATTTCTTAGACAATGGGCTATATTCCATATGTATTATGCACATCAGAATCACCTGAGGTATCTATTAAAAGGCAGGTCCTTGGTTCCATCTGAGCCTTACTAAATTAAATGTTTTGGCGGAAACTTCAGAATATATCTATTTGACAAGCATTCCAGGGTATTCTCATGCCCCCTAAACTCTGAAAACTACTGATCTATAAATAGAATTTAAATGTAGTGGAAATTGCAATTTAAACTACAAAATGATAAACTATGTATTTAAATGATTTTTCAATTTATTAAACAAAATGGCTGTAATTTTTTTTTATAATAACCACGTGTTTAAATTTTCAATGCAATAAGATATCTTTCTAATTGTGAATTATACCTTATACTTAAGAAATTATCATGCATGTATTTTGAGCAATTTAAAAAACAACTGGAGATAAAATTTTCATTTATCTTTATAACACATGCTGAAAATCCCCAAAACATTTTCTCCTCCAAAATATTTGACTGCAAATATAAACATACTTCTATATGATAACTTATAAAATTACTTTTAATTAGATATATATGCAACCAATTATAAGTAAACAGATCAAAATAAATTCCTGACATCTCCTAAGCTTTTAGTATCAGCTGAAAAATGATCCCTGAAATTCTTGAAATCCTTATAGCACCTTTTGTATCTGACTTTCCTGGGTGTTCTACTTACCTTTCTTATATCCTACCTACCTACCTACACACACACAAAGGCACACACAATCTCCTTTAATTTCAATGTTGTGAACTTCCATGCAGTAGGTCCACAAATAATATCTGTTGATTAACTGAAATACTGATTGAAAATGCAGGCAAGTCCAGACATTTAGAACCAATTTCATTTTTCTACATTAGAAAATCATTGTCTTAATTAAACTAAATTGAGATGTTCTATGAAGTACTTCATGTAATTATCTTGCTTTCTTCAAACTATCATAGTGCACACACTTTTATGCCATAAAAAATGATCAAAACTATATATTCAGAATCTCAAAATTCTGAGCAAATTAAAATAAAATATCACATATAGTTTATTAATGTTGTATTATAAAATACAAATATCTTGTCTAAAAGTTGGTTTTTGGAAAACAGTAAACATTGGAAAGTATTATTCATTAAATATTTTTAATCATTTATATATTCAAAAATTTTTATCCATCCATTCATCCATTTAAAGTATATATTTGGGGCACCAACTATAAACCAGGGGCAGACAACGCTAAAGCAAGTAAGATACAGCCCCTTTTCTAATGGACTTTTCATTTGTAAAGAGAATAATATTTTGTGAGTAAGAAGTATATTTATTCTTCTTTAGGACTACAGTTCCAGCTGTCTCCAGGTTCGCATTTCAGAAATTAAGCCCAGGGAATTCAAATCATCAGAGTTTGCTTGAGATATATACTACTCCAGGCAGTCTTGGTGGGATAGGGAAAAGCCCATTTTATGCTCCCACACATTTCAATCTTTCCAACATCCCTTTGGGCATCAATATTTAGATTGTGGTTTGATAGTTAATGCATTTATAGAGACATGACTCATGATAAATTATATAGCTCTGTGGACTAATACCACAGCATTTATAATACCTTCAGCATTTATAATAGCTTCTTTTATAGGACATGTTTAAGAATTCTCTATCATTAGCAATGATATTATTGTTTTTGATATCACTGATATCAAAATGTCTAGAAGAAAATAGTCTTTATTGTACAGCATAAAAGGACATATATTTAATATAAAAAAGGTATAAATCCGATGAAAAGATGAAGTTTATTGCTTAATTTATTTAGAGGCCTGGATTAATTTTACATATACATACATGTATCTGTTTGCAGCTTCATATCAATCTCTGTGTGTAAACAAATGTAGCTATATAAATGCATATCATATGAATAGTATTTTTCTGTGTATGTAGGTGTGTGTAGATGTACACACACATATCTATACACACACACAATCAAACAAATGTAGACACAATTCAGATAATTTTATCAGACATACAATTAGAAATATTTTCCCAATATGTAGATTACCCTTCATTTTGTTGATTGTTTTCTTTGCTGTACAAATTTTTTTCAGTTTGCTGTAGTCCCACTTTTTTATTTTTTTACTTTTTTGCTTTTGTTGTCTATAGTTTTGGTGCCATACAGAATAAATCTTTGTCAAGACCAACGTCAGATAGCTTTTTTCTATGCTTTCTTTGAGGAGTTTTATGTTTTCTGGTCTTACATTGAGGTTTTTAATTTATTTTGAGTTGATTTTTGTGTTTGGTGTAAGATAAATTTCCAGTCTCATAATTTTGCATGTGGATATGCAGATTTCCCTGCACCATTTTTTGATAAGACTGTATTTTCTCCATTGTGTATTCTAGGGGTTCTTGTCAAATAGTAGTTGACCATATATGCTTGGTTTATTTCTGGCCTTTTTATTCTGTTCCATTGGATTATGTGCCTGTTTCTGTGACATTGTCACATTTTATTATACCTTAAATGTTTTGAAATCATGAAGTGTGATGCCCTCCTATTCATTCTATCTCAAGATTGCTTTGCTATATGGGATCATTTGTGATTCCATGCACATTTTAGATTTTTTTTCTATTTATTTGAAAATGCCATTAGAATTTTCGTAAGATTGTGTTGAATCTGTATATCACTTTGCGGAGTATGGACATTTTAACAACATTAATTCTCAATCAAATAACATGGGATACATTCCCATCTATTTGTGTCTGTTTCAGTTTCTTTCATCAATGTCCTATAGTTTTCCATGAACAGGTCTTTTACCTACTGGTTAAATTTATCCCTAACTATCTCATTCTTTTTGATCTATTAAATGAGATTTTTTTCTCCATTTCCTTTTTGGATAGATCATTATTGGTGTAAAGAAACACTACTGATTTTCGTATGTCAAGGTTGTATACTGCAACTTTACTGAATTCATTTATTAGTTATAATAGAACTCATACAATTCAGTAGCAACACACACACACACACACACACACACACACACACACACAATGATAACCCAATTTAAAAAAATGAGCAAAGGATATGAACAGATATTTCTCCAAAGATGGTATACAAATGACCAACAGGTATATGACAAGGTACTCAACATCACTAAGTACCAGAGAAATGCAAATCAAAAGCATTATCACATCTGTTAGGATGGCTATTATCAAAGAACAAAAAATAACAAGTTTTCGTGAGGGTGTGAAGCAAACAGAACCCTTGTACACAATTGGGGGAAATGTAAATTGGTACAGCCATTAGAGAAAATAGTATGGAGATTCCACGAAAAATTAAAAATAGAACCATCATATGATGTAGCAATCTGTTTTCTGGAGATATATATATATATATATATATATTCATATGTGTGTGTGTATATATATATATATATATATATGTACACACATATGAAAATAAAATGAAATCAGTACCTTGAAGAGATACCTATACGCACGCACATACTCTCTGCAGCATCCAAGCAAGTAACAACGAAGATATGGAAATAACCTACGTTTCTATCGACAGATGAATGGATAAATAAATTGTTGTATGTATATGGCATATTTGTAATATTACTCAGCCTTTGAAAAGAAAAGATTATCTTAACCAGCTGAACCTGGAGGACATTATGCTAAGTGAAATGAGCCAGACATGGAAAGGAAATTGCCACATGATCTCAATTCTACGTGGAATGTGAAACAGTTGAAGCCGTAGAAGCAGAGAATAGAATGGTGGTACCAGGGGCAGGAAGGCAGGGTAAATGGGGACATAGGGAAATGGAGCAGGGATGTGGGGGAAATGGGGAGAGTATAAAGTTGAAATTATGTAGAATAAATAAATTCTAGAGATCTAATGTATAACATGGTGACTATAATTAATAATACTGTATTGTACACTTGAAATTTGCTAAGATTGTATGACAAATCTCAGGTGCTTTCACCACACACAAAAAAAGGTAGCCATGTGAAGATAAAGTACTAATTAGCTTGACCATAATTAACCATTCACTCTATATATGTATATCAAAACATCATGTTGTACATGTTAAATATGTATGCTTTTAATAAAATTAAAGTTTAAAAATAAATGACATGTCCTAAACATAATTTTAAAAAGAAAATTTCATAAGCCTTCCACATGTGTTTTAGACATGACTATGGCATGAAGATTTTTAAGATCTATAAATTGTTAAATTCAATATTAAAACAGTATAGATTATTCATTCTAAATGTACCACTCAAATATAATTAAAATGTATCTAGACATTAAATAAATATGTGTAGATATATTAAATATAAGTGCATAGTTAAATTTATTTATTTGTTTGTTTGTTCATTCATTCATTTATTTATTGGAGCGGTGAGAATGCTTAATCAGGAATGAAACGACCTGGGCACTTCTGGACTGAGAATTAATATCAGAACACTTCTAGACAAACCACTTAACTATTCTGCTCTTTAGTGTCCTCCTCTGTCAGATGCAGTTACTGACGACCTTACAGTGTTGTGAGCCTGATGAAGTGCTGAGGTACTGAAATCTGGTTTGGATGTTTTTCCTCTATCGGGGAGGTCTACGGTCCATACCAAAGGTGGTAATTCCTAGTACTAGACTCACTGATCATTTATTTACATACTGAAAAGATGGATACATGGTGAAATACATTAAAATAGCTATTTTTAACAGTGTGTAACAGCACATAAAACTATTTTAAAATCCAACTTAAAATGTTGTTTGAAAAACGTATTCTGATAGAAATGCATACTGTTTTTAGAACCTCTCAGAAACCTTCTTAGTAAAAGCTACTTAAATTCAATGCACTTTTTGAGACCAACGCAGGTTGCTAAGGGAAGTCATTCAAACAAAAAGTAGACCAAAAAGAGCAAGAAATAGAAGGAAGAAACTAAATAGTAGTAATGAAAGCATGGGATATTAATTTTCATTCAAGGGTATTTGTATCCAGAGCACAAAGACATTGTAGACGAGTTTTTCTTTATTCTTGTATTACTAGGAAGGAAAAGTAATTGTCTATAAAGTAGGTACTTCAGTGAATTTTTTAGGTATTTTCGTCATTTTTAACTGTATAACTTTAAAATTAAAAACATAGAGAAACTATGATAATGTCAATCATGAACTTGACAGTTTTCCCCATTGATCATGAAGAATTTTAAATTATAACACTAGAAATTTTGTCCAAAATATGAAAAATATTGTTTTCATGAAACCTTTAAAAGTTAAGTCTATAAAAAGCATATTGTAGATCAAATTGAGTGTATTAATTACAAAAGATGTTTAAGAACAATTCTGCATTGCAATAGTATCTAGGCAAAGATTATTTAAACCTAGCTTGAACTCAGTTAATAACACAGTAGTATAAATTGTTTCAGGAAGGACTTTTGCAAATTCCAGTTGATCTTTTTACACTAAAAACCAAGGGGAAAAAAGTAATCCTTCTCAAAGTCAATTATATTAATGTACAAGCTTATTAAATAGAGCATTCCAAATTATCTGTTTTATCTGAGATCCCACAACTTAGGGGTAAAACGAAGAATTAACTATCCACATTTTCTAAAAGGATGTGCTTGTCTGTCCATCAATATAGTATTTGCTAAGGATTGACTCACCAAATGTTCTAGCCACTCTCAGCCCATCAACAACTATACGGCCCTCACGATTTTGGAAAAGGAAGCTTTAAAATTGATAAACTGAAATTTGAATAGGAGGGTTTATTTTGAAGAAAGTTGTCACAGTTCTATGACATTTCCTTTCTGCCAGGTGCTTCCTTTTTACCTGTATTTGTGTGTAGAGTGGGTGGCAAGCACTGACACTTCAATGGAGTCATTCAACAAGCTAGGAGCTAACAGAATACAGGCTCTGGAGTCTGATTCCCACCTAAAACAACTTACAGCGAAAGACTGGCTAGTACGCCTGATGACAGAGTGAGGAAAGATCACCCAAGGCAATGCAAAATATGTATCTCCAGTGGGTCTGCCTGGAAGAGAACAGCCTAGATAGAGCTTGACAAAAGGACTGTGCTTAACCAGATCAGATAGAGTCTGTATGGTTTAGGGCTATTGGGAGTAGCAGGTTGAGTGGGGATTTGTGAATAGTCAGAGTGGTATCTTTGCCAGGAAACTGCAGTTAGAAATTCTAGGGCGGGGGAAATTTCTCCAAGAAACCCCCAAAGGTGCCTCACACAAAATTTGGCTGGGCACCCAAGCAATGGAAGCAATTTAGAGCTATTCTAGCTCTTATGTCTATGCATTGTTTATTTGTTTGTTTGTTTTTTCCTCAAAGCCATCAAAGCCACTAGAATTGATGACAGTGACAGACAGTGTAGCCAGAAGATGAGTCAGGAGGCAGAAAGATGAAGGGAGAGGCAGGTGACTCACCTCTCTTCATCACTACGAGCTTCTTACACAGACACGGCCCTGTGCTAGGACTAGAGAGTAATTTTCAATGGGATGAGATTATTTGTAACACTAAATAAAACCACAGAACTGGAGTTTTTATTACAAAGAAACAAAAGAAAGAAAGCTTTTGTTATTACCTGAGAGTGATTAGTAAAGCTGTGGGATCTGCCTGAATTATTACCAGGTAAAATAGATTTGTTATAACCAGAAAGAAAGACAGCCATGCAAAAGAATGAGGCTGTTGGTGGTCGGTAGAGAGTGAGTCTAGCTCATTAAGTATTCCAGTTATTATTAGCATTAACATAAATGTTTATGTTGTAAAAATTAAAGGGGGAGTGATATTGTATGAATAAAGAATTAATTTTTCCTTTACAATGTATACATGCTGAAGATGAAAACATAGAGCAGAGAACTTAGAATAAATGATTAAAAATGGAAAGTTTCATATTTTTCTTAAAGTGTAAATTACAAAACCAAGACTATTTGATGAACACATATACTGGGTATAAACATGTTTACCCTTAGACAATTCCATGAATCGGAATAATTAGGAGCTATTATTCAGTTCTTCCTAGCCAGTATTACCACACATACATTTAAGAATGTTACTATAATTCGTATTATCCTGCTATCGTTTACATTTAAATATAAGCTATGATTAAGGCAAAGAAAACATCAATCAGAAAAGAAAAAATAATATACTTGTCCTAAAAACATAATTGCAAGAACAGACTGAATTTATGAAACATTAAGAGCATATTTTTAAGCAACATTTTTAACGTGTTATTTCCTTCTTATTTGGAGGTATTTCCAAATCCTATTTCATTGCTGGCAGAGTAGGAACTTAATATGAGCACCTCCTGAATGATAGCAAATTGAAGAAAATTTTAACTCATGCTGTTCTTAAACAATTTTGTGATTAAGACTTCCCAAAAGATGAGAAAATGGTATCATGGTAAGACTTTTTAAGCCTTGATGAATTGGCTAATCATCCCTCTTTTTTTTTCTAAGTCTTTTTTTTTTTTCTTTTTTTACTACCAATGCACACATACCCAGAAACTAGCTCACTATAAATAAATTAACACAATTCCAAAAGCATACATAGACAATTGTTATGTACAGATTTTGTGTTAATTTTCTTCCTGAATAGTTATTCTCCTTAAATTTTAAAATTTAATACTTATTTTAGCCATTCTTGCTCTAGAACTTAAAAGATTGTATTTCTACCGTATAATCGATGCCCATTTTTTACCCTGTAGGAGATGCCCACCCATTGTTCTTTGAAACATCCTTGAATATTTATCTAAATTATATTTTCAGAAAATTGAGTCAGTATATTTTTCTGTAAAAGAAAAAAGCATCTTTGTCTTAAAGATGAAAAGCCTCAATATAGTCCTAGTCATCCCAATTCTCAGCTGTCTCCAATAAACATGGGAAGTTACTAAAATTATCTGTGACTCAGTTTTGCCATCTCTATAATGAGAATAGGAGAACACAAGATGCTCTTCTGATCTCACAGATGAGAAGGACAAATCAGTTAATGTATGGTGGGTTAGCATAATGAGCAAAAGATGAGCTAAAAGTATGAAATAATGCATATACAGATTTAATTATATACATATATACGTATATATGTATATATATACGTATATATACATGTATGCATATATATGTGTATATATATATACATGTATATATATATATATATATATATATGTGTATATATATACATGTATATATACGTATACATATATATAATACAATGGTACCTCAGTTTTTGAACATAATCTGTTCCAGAAGATAATTCGAATTCTGAAACATTCGAAAACCGAGGTGCAATTTCCCCATAGAAAGTAATGCAAAATGGATTAATCCATTCCAGACCTTTAAAATCAACCCCTAAAACAGCAATTTAGCATGAATTTTACTATCTAATGATACCATAGATCCATATAATTTATGGCGTTCGTAAACCGAAATGTTCGTCAACAGAGACGTTCGAAAACTGAGGTACTACTGTATATTTTTATGTGTGTGTGTGTGTGTGTGTGTGTGTGTGTGTGTGTGTGTATAATTAGTTTCAGGTGTTTAAAACAATGTAATAGTTAGACATTAACACCCCTAACAAAGTGATAACCTCACTCTGCAATCTACTACCCCTCTGGCATTGTATATAGCTGTTACAATTCCATTGACTCTATTCCCTATGCTGTACTCCACATCATGTGACTAAATACATATTAAATTATAGTTGACATTATATTTAAATAATACATGTGAAATCAACAATGCTCTTATAAGCTGTAAGGTATTTCCTATTTAATTATATATACCAGTATATAATATATGTATATAATTGATTTTGGCAGTGTGTCCATTTAGGTTAATGCATGATAATGCAGATTATATTTGCAATTTTTTCAAAAATATAATTATAGTCATTGAATTTTAATCTCAAAAACTTTTGCGTATATACAGAATTGTAGAATAATAATCTACCAAAATCCAAACAGACCATTATATTTATTCTAAAGTAAACAAATGAGTAAAATATACTTAATGGGCACCTTGTACTGAATTATATTCTGAAATAAAAAAGCAAATATCCACTACATGGAGTGTTCAGCAGGAGCTAGACTGCCTGGATAAAAATCCTGGTTCTACCACTTATCATTTTCTTGGTCAACCTCATCTAGGCTGCTCTTTCTGTGTTATTTTACCTACCTGTGAAGTGAGAAACATGATAATGGTTATAACAACAACAATAATAATACAGCAGGTCTTCAAACAATGCGGGTCATTCAACATCCTTTTGTTATAATGTTGATGAAATGCCATAAGAATTTAACTCTTGTTCATGTCAATTGTTTATATCAATTAGCCTGAATGTTGTTTCACTTAAAGTTGTAGAACCCATATAATCTACATAAAATGAGGGGTATATAGTACCAATTCACAGGGTTTGCTGTGAAAATTAAATATGTTAAAATATTTAAATAGTTTAGGAAAATACCAATATGTAGTAAGCACTCAATACATATTAGTTATTACTACTACTGTTACCAGTACTTCTGCTACCACCATTACTAGTATTACTGCTATAATCATTTTAGGCATCAGGTTTACATTCCAGAAAAATTCACATAACGCCTTCCCTTTTTTTTTTTTTTCCAGACCAGTTCTGGGTTCTATCAAAATTTTGGAAATATTATAAAATAACAGTGAAGAATCAGAGCTTATTTCATTACCAAATTAATACAGTGGACTGCAGGACAGGAAAATGGAATACTGTATATATGGTGTGAACTGTAAATTATTCTTATTGGTTCCCCATAATTTCTTAGCTTTTTCATTGTCATCTTTACTAAATTTCAAGTGATAATCTGTTCTAAGTTTTCTATTATGTAATTAGATGTAAAACATCCAAATGTTTCCTTAAAATGAAAATATAGCTATGAATTTCTTTCATATTATCACTTCATTGACTGAAAATTCTCGTATTTTCATGCATAAGATAAGGATAAAATACTGAAAGTATTTGTGAATACATCATTTTCAATATAGTTTATTTTCAAAAGGTGTTATAGAAAATGGGACTGATTATCTAGCAAATTTTAATTGTGCATATACTATTTTTTCCTTGAACTTTTTAAGATAACTGGAGATTCACCTGCAGTTGTATGAAATAATATAGATACATTTTAGCTTTTACCCAATGCCGCCCCCTGTCATGGGAGTATCTTGCAAAACTATGACACAGCTTCACAACCAGAATATTGACATGGGTACAGGTTAAGATGAACATTTTCAACACTAGAATCTCCGGCGTGGCCCTTTTACATCCACATTCATTTCCTTTCCACCCTCATCTTAGCCCTAGGCAACCAGTAATCCATCTTCCTTCTCTGTAATTGAGTCATTTCAAGAATATTATGTAATTAGTATCATATCTTATGTAACTTTTTTGTGATTTTACGGAAATTCTCCCAAAGAGTTTCATGTAGCAGTAATTTGTCCCTTTGTGTTGGTGAGCAGTAATTCTATGGTTATGGATGCAACGCGAGTGTTTCAACCAGTCACCTCCTAAAGAACATCTGAGTCGTTTCCAGTTTGCGCTATTATAAATAAAACTGCTATGAATATTTGTGTACCCATTTTGTGCAAATTGGTGTTCATTTCTCTGGGAAAATGCCCAGGAGTGCAATTGGTGTGTCATACAGCTTTTGCACACTTAGTTTCTAAGAAATTACCAAACTGTTTTCCAGAGTGACTGGTCCGTTTCACATCTTCACCAGCCATGTGGGAGTGATGCAGTGTCGCCATGTCCTACCAGCATTATTTGTGGTGATTATTTTAGCCATTCTGACAGTACTATAATAATCTCATTGAGGTTTTGATCTTCATTTTCCTGATGGTTCCCATCTTGTTGAACATCTCTTCAAAATCTTTATTTGCCAGTTGTATGCCCTTCTCAGTAAAATGCCTCTTCATGACTTTTGTCCATTTTCTAATTGAATTGTCTTGGGTTCTTTGTTGTCGTTGAGTTTGAGAGTTCTTTAAACTACCAAAATACTCTAGATACTATTTGTTAGGTATGCAGTTTGTAAATATTTTCAGTCTGTAGCTTGTCTTTTCACCCAATTAATACAGCGTTTTTCACATAAGTTTCTAAGTAATGGATAAAGCCCAATTTATCAATATTTCCTTCTATGAATAATGCTTTAATGCCAAGTCTATCAACTCTGCCCATCAATAGATCCCAGAGATTTCCCCTTTAAAAAAAAAAAAAATGTAATTTAAGATCTTACATTCCACTTCATAGTACAGTTTGAATTATTTTATTTTTATTTTTTTGGATCAACTTTGGGACTCTTATATTGCATTTTACATTTTTTCCTATGGTTGTCAAATTACTCCAGCACCATTTGTTCAAAAGGCTATCTCACCAGATGATTTCACTGATATGTGGTATAAAACTGAAAGCAACAAAGGAACAAGACAAAGAAACAAAAACTCATAGACACAAACAACAGTTTAGTGGTTACCAGAGGGTAAAGGGGGAGGCGGATGGTATATGAGAGTAAACGGGGTCAAATATATGGTGATGGAAGGAGAACTGACTCTGGGTGGTGAACCCACAATGTGATATAAAGATGATGTATTACAGAATTGTACACCTGAAGCCTATGTAACTTTACTAACCATTGTTACCCCAATAAATTTTAACTTAAAGAAAAAAAAACACACAAAAAACTAAAGAAAAGGCTTTCTCTCCTTTGTTGAATTGATTTTGCAGTTTTGTCACTAAGTATGATGTTAACTCTAGGTTATTTTGTAGATGCCTTATCAAGTTGAGGAAGATTCCCTATATTCCTAGTTTCTGAGAATTTTTATTATTAATGTGTGCTGTATATTTTCAAATTATTTTTTCTACATTGATTGGCATTATCATGTGCTTTTCCTTTATTATCATGTTACAATGATTGATTTTTTTTTAAAATACTGAACCAGCCTTGCTATCCTTGAATACACCACACTTGATCGTGGTATATAATTATTTTCATATATTGCTGAATTTTGTTTGCTATTATTCTGTAAAGGATTTGTGTTCTGTACTCATGAGGAATATTGGTCTGCAATTTTTGTCCAAGAAATTGATCTAAATTATTTTTGTACTGCCTTTGCCTGGTTTGGTATCACAGTTATACTAGCTTCAGAAAATGAATTAGGAAGTGCTATTTCCTCTTCTGTTTTCTGTTAGAGATTGTATTATTGGTATTATTTTTTAAAACATAAGTTAAAATGCTACAGTAAAATCATTTGGGCCTGGGATTTTTTCCCCCTAAGATGGTGATTTAATTACCCATTAAAAGTCTTTAATACTTACAGAACTATTCAAAGCATTAATTTCATATTTAGTAAATTGTAGTAGGTTTCTTCTTCTATATTTTCATATGTTTCAAGTGTGTTCATTCAACATTGTTCTGTCACTGCTGGCTTGAAGGTGGAGAAAGGGGCCACAATCCAGAGAATGTGTCAGTTTCTAGAAGATGGAGATGGCTCTAAACTGACACCCAACAGGAAAACTGGAACCTTAATCCTACAATTTTAATGAACTGAATTTTGCCAATAACCCAACTGCGTAAGAAAACAGGTCCTCTCCTGGAGCTTCCAGAAACGACTGCAGCTGTGCCAAAACTTTGATTTTAGTATCAGGATTAAGACCATATATTTGTGTTGTTTTAAGCCACTAATTTTGTGGAAAATCTTTACAGCAGTATGAGAAAACTAACATAGTCTATTTTTTTTAAAGTTCTTAAACAGAGACAATAACGCACAGCATCATTTTGAGTAGCAAACTGAATCAGGACCAGAAAGAACCTGGCACATATTTGCAGCCCGATAATAAATATTTTTTTTATTCTTTTTGTATTTTTTATTCCTCTTTGCATTCCTATAATTATATATTGTCTGTAGATATTTTATGTAATAAATTCTGTAAAGGTTCATATTGTCTGTAAATATAGGTAACAAATATATACAGGCATCATCTTTTGCAGTATTAATTTGTATTATAATTTAAATGCCACAATTTATTGGCTCTGATTCTGGACAAGTTGCCTAACCACTCTGTGCATGCCTCTTATCTGTAGATGGGACTGATAAAAATAATACTTCTTTTATCTAGTTGTGGTGATTATTCCATGGAATGCTGCCTACATAGCATTTAGAATAGCACATGGCAAATGATATGCTCATTAAAATGAGCCACTTCTATTATTTCATAGGCATATATTTTATTTCACTGACTAGACAATAAGTTCCTTGGTATTCTAATATTATCTTGGAATGGTTCTTTTCTCACTTAAAACCTGAGAAAGTGTTTTGATTAAAGTATATGCTCAAGAAATAATTGACTTCATTTTATTTCCTCCTTTAATCTTGGTGATATGTTATCAGCACCTGGGCCCCTTCTATCCCCATCCATGGCTCTAAGGAAAAACAAACAACTTGCAGCGAGAGGACAGAAATAGGAAATAAGCTCAGAGAACTAGCTGCATAGGTGCTGAGTCCCAAAACACACACTTTCCTATTCTGCTGTGTCAAAAGAAAAGAAAATCAGTGATAATGAATAAATAAATAATAAGAGACACTTAAAGTAATCGAAGTCTACTATTATTATAGATTATCCCAAGAGTTAAATCCTAAATTTTCATAGTCATACATAAAAATGGGAAATGAGCAAAAGTGGTTTCGAGTTATTCTCACAAATCTAGATTCTGGAAATCTAAATTCATTTCTGTTTTTACGCTATCAAAGACAAATCTGTTAAATACTATTTGAACTCAGCGTTAGGCATTTTGCCATTTCACTGATCACACAAAAAGCTGACTTGGCGAATTAATCTGAAATGGCACGGTGTGTACCTGCCTCACTGAGTCAGTCACTTTGCTGCTGCACCTGGGATAGGATCTCTACCGATAATTAGATTAGATTGCTTGAAGATAGGGATTGGATCCTATACGTCAATATTCCCGTGTTTAGAAGAGTGTTTAGAAGAGTGTCTTAAAAATGAAAGAAATTCTAGTGCTGTTTAATTTTAATTTAATTGCATGTATCTAAATGTTGTTTAGCAGACTATATAAGAATAGAAGTAAAAATATGGAGATTCAATCAAGGAATCAGGATTTGAATAGAGAAACAAATATAACATTCATATTATCAGCATCCCTTTAAATTTAGTCAACAACTCATCAACTCAGATGCTTCTCATTAAAACTAGGGTGAGACTACTACTAAGTGGTATTACATTTTTAAATGTAATTTTAGTATATTAAATGAGTTATTTTAGTACATTCTATTCTTTGATGTGTCTTAGTGTATGGTTTACCTTTAAGTCTCATTAAATTATTGATTTTATAAACCTTCTATCAGATGTTGATATCACTCCCACTAATAATTTGGATTCTATGATGGTAAAATACAATAAATGATATGCTCTGAGAAATATGTCCAGAGAAAAGTAAGTAGCATTTGCTGCTACATGTCTTGTGCTGTTCTAAAGCTCAACGACATGGGTTGAATAGAGGAGCTACCTCTGCAACCAGGTCACCTAGTTTTGGATCCCAACTCAGTGACTATGTATGTAATCCTGATTAAGTTCTCTGTAAAATGCAATTTACATTTTTAAGAGGAAAATAGAGATATGGCATATAAACCTCTTAGCACTTTATCTACCATACAATAAGTGTTCCATAAATGTCAAAGTTATTTGTTTTACTATTTGTGAAAAAAACGTTTTCCTTGTATTTTTACTCAAACCATCTTTACTTGGAAATTTGCATATCCCATTCATCATCTTTATAGTATTTAATACAATCAACCAAAGAAAAAGCAAGGTGTGTATATATTTTCCTCTTCCATAGTTTAAATGTCTGTGTACCAGTCTTTACCAGCTGCCACTAAAAGATGACACAAGTTCTACATTAATTCTGAAATTAAATAAATTTAAACTCCCTAAAGCAAATAATCCTAAAGAAAGGGCTTTGCAAAAAATACATGGACAGCAGCCCCACCTCCTGGGAGGCATGTGACACTTGCAACATTAGGACCTGGGATATAAGCTTGGGCAAGAAACTGATCCTGGCAAATGAGCCAACATGTGTTCCCTCTGAGCTTTTAAACATTAGCCCTGTATGTCTACCACAACCATGTGGCTGCTGCTGTTTCTGTCAAGATTCCACCTGCCTTTCAATGTCCTAACAAACATTATCATTGCATCCAAATCCCATGAAGCATTCCATTACCAAAATGTTTGTAAGGCATAAAAGAAATACTGGCAGTGTGTGCAGTAATAAATGCCCTTTCTGTGGTTGGTAATTTCCACATTACCGTTTTTATCAGTTACTCACAATCTGGGGTTTATGGGATGGCAGAACTCACAAACAAGGTCTTTGAAAAGCTTTCTTTAACATGGATTAACATCTTTTATTGTATGATGGTAATTGGTGACTAGCTGCAGCTAATCAGGGAATTGTTAGTGTCCTTTCAACCCAACAATCTTTTGTCTGCTTAAAAAACAACAGGTTGAAGACTATAAAAGAAAATCAGAGATAATATGTCCATTCTATCTTATCAGCACACAGATAAACGCACAACTATTTTGTTTGGCTTTTTTTTTTTTTTTTTTTTTTGTAGATAAAACAAAACATATTTATCCAAGTTTGGAATTGAGAAGGAGAGCATAAATTACTTTCTCAATACCCCGATAGAGAAACAATGACATATCTTTTGCTTCTAAGATTTGCAAAAAAAAGAATTGAAGTATAAGTTTCTAAGAAAAAAGATAACAAAACTAGAGTACATTTAATCATTCTTTTATCATATTGAGAAAAATAACATCTGACATCACTGCCTTTATCTACAGGTTTTGCGGAGTGGGGAAGTAACTCTTCAGCCTTATTAAAAACAAAACAAAACAAAAAAACAAAAAAACAGAGCTATTTTACTCTCCATCTAAGTAAATTACTAAGGTATTCTATAAAAATAAACTTTACATAGATAGACAGATAGATAGAGAGATAGATAGATAAAGAGAGATGTTACAGTATTATCTTTAATACTCAATTTGCCTGAAAGCAGGTATGATATAAATGGAAACTTGAAAGTTTCCAAGAATTACTTTGAAACCAATTGTCTTAATGGTGAAAGAGCTGAGAGTAATACAAAATGTTTGGGAGGTGTTACAGTTCCTAAACTAACCTCACACGATGCCTCTGTCATGTTAACTCATGAATAAGGTTATTACACAAAATTAGAAAATGTACATTAACACTAGAGATACGGGTTGACAAGGTGCCTCATAAGTCTTTTCACAACATACTTTTCAAAGGATCATCTCAGGATGTATCACTTGGCACGTTGGGAACAACACATAAACAATGTGTGAGATTACAACCACCACAGGACCTGGCCTTCTGTTGTCATGAAAGCGCCTTTCATCACACTTCATAAACTTCCAGAGAAATATATCTAAACCATTATTTTTAAAGAAAAATATTAATAAAACTGTCATTTTCTATCTATGATGTACTGAACACTAAGAAAAATGTACAACTTTTTTTTCTTACACTGCATTGAATATTGTGCATTTATACACAGTTTAGACCACAATATAACCAAAAATTTATGATTATTATAGAATAGTAAAATCACAATATTTGGAGTTATCGTTATTGAGTTGTTGTTGTTGTTGTTGTTTTTTTTCATTATGCTTAGGGCATTTTGTTTTGTTGTCATTTCTGAATGAACAAAACATAGCCCCTAGAATCAAAGGGCTGGTGATTGAGGCAAGTCATAAAAATAGGGAGAAAATAGATGATAGTGAAAAATAATAAACAAAATAATTGTTAAAATAATATTTTTTCCTACATATGAGGAGTTTTTAGGTATATGAAACACCTGAAAACGGTTTACATATACTTCTTCAAAGACATCTGAACTATGATCCATTAAGCAGCCTGGATTCATTTTCAAATAAATTCAATTCATGCTCATAGACAGAAATGTTTGTTATGATTATATCCAGCACTTGAATATAGATTATTTTTTTCTACTTAATCACTTCCTTATCTGTAGACTGTACTTGGTTTGACTGCTAAAAACAAGCAAACTCAGGTTGTTTCAATCTCTGAAGTTTAAAAAAAAAAAATGGCATGACAAATTGGGCTGTTGCCGTCTCGATAAAATTTAAAACATGAAATCTACTTAAATGATTTACAATTATGAATTCATTCTTAGCTCTGTTTTGAACTTCATAACTTATTTTAAATCTAAATTTTGATTACTCTTTCCTCTATATGTTTTATAATAAATAGTCTTTGTCCTAAATCAATACATTCTGATGTGACCCAAGGCTGAAGCTATGAGAAAATATGGAGGCACTATTCTGTCATAGAACAGCAAAGAGGATAACTAGGAAGGATTTATATGAGGGCTGTGAATGAAAATGCCAAAATCATGAAGGCTCACCATCAGTGCATTTTTTTTTGGTGCATAGTGCTTTATTCATAATAATCGTTCAATAAATATTTACTAAATGGTATTAATTAGTATGATTATTCATTAATTACATTTTATGTTTCAATAGCCACATTTTTTACCAAATTTTTAAAAGTTGAAAAGAAATAAGTGTTGACCAGTATGGGTTACTATTATTCATAAACAATAAACAACTAAGGTATTGGGAAAACATACAAGTTTTCCCCTAATTTTTTTTCTTTAATTTATTGGGGTGACAATTGTTAGTGAAATTACATAGATTTCAGGTGTACAATTCTGTATTACATCATCTATAAATCCCATTGTGTGTTCACCACCCAGAGTCAGTTCTCCTTCCATCACCATATATTTGATCCCCTTTACCCTCATCTCCCACCCCCCACCCCCCTTACCCTCTGGTAACCCCTAAACTATTGTCTGTGTCTATGAGTTTTTCTTTCTCATTTGTTTGTCTTGTTCTTTTGTTGTTTTTGGTTTATATACCACATGTCAGTGAAATCATATGGTTCTCTGCTTTTTCTGTCTGACTTATTTCACTTAGCATTATACTCTCAAGATCCAGCCATGTTGTCACAAATGTTCCTATATCATCTTTTCTTACCGCCGAATAGTATTCCATGATGTATATATACCACAACTTCTTTATCCATTCATCTATCGAAGGACATTTTGGTTGTTTCCATGTCTTGGTGACCGTAAACAAAGCTGCAATGAACATTGGAGCACACGTGTCTATATGTATAAATGTTTTCAGATTTTTGGGGTAGATACCCAGGAGAGGGATTGCTGGGTCATATGGTAATTCTATTTGTAATTTTTTGAGGAACCTCCACACTGCCTTCCATAATGGCTGCATCAGTCTGCATCCCCATCAACAATGTATGAGGGTTCCTTTTTCTCCACAGCCTCTCCAACACTTGTTACTATTTGTCCTGTTTATGATAGCCATTCTGTCTGGGGTGAGATGATCTCTCATTGTGGTTTACATTTGCATTTCTCTGATGATTAGTGATGTTGAGCATTTTTTCATATGTCTATTTGCCATTTGTATGTCCTCTTTGGAGAAATGTCTCTTCAGGTCCTCTGCCCATTTTTCAATTGTGTTGTTTGTTTTTTTGTTGTTGTGTTGCATGAGTTCCTTGTATATTTTGGATATTAGTCCCTTATCGGAGGCACTGTTTGCAAAAATCTTCTACCATTCAGTTGGTTGCCTCTTTATTTTATCGATGGTTTCTTTTGCTGTGCAGAAGCTTTTAAGTTTCATATAGTCCCATTCGTTTATTTTAGCTTTTACTTCCATTGCCTTTGGAGTCAAATTCATAAAATGCTCTTTGAACCCAAGATCCATAAGTTTAGTACCTATGTTTTCTTCTATGCAGTTTATTGTGTCAGGTCTTATGCTTAAGTCTTTGATCCATTTTGAATTAATTTTGGTTCATGGTGAGAGATAGCAGTCCAGTTTCATTCTTTTGCACGTGGCTATCCAATTCTCCCAGCACCATTTATTGAAGAGGCTGTCTTTCTTCCATTGTATGTTTTTAGCTTCTTTGTCAAAAATTATCTGTCCGTATTCATGTGGTTTTCTTTCTGGGTTCTCAATTCTATTCCATTGGTCTATGTGTCTGTTTTTCTGCCAATACCATTCTGTTTTGATTATTGTGGCCCTGTAGTACAAGCTAAAGTCAGGAAGTGTGATACCTCCAGTATTGTTCTTTTTTCTTAAGATTGCTTTGGCTATTCGGGGTCTTTTGTGGTTCCAAACAAATCTTTTTGTTCTATTTCTTTAAAAAATGCCATTGGGATTTTGATGGGGATTGCATTAAATCTGTATATTGCTTTGGGTAATATGGCCATTTTAACTATGTTGATTCTTCCAATCCATGAGCACGGAATGTCTTTCCATTTCTTTGTGTCTTCTTCAATTTCTTTCAAAAATGTCTTATAGTTTTCAGCATATAGGTCTTTCACATCCTTGGTTAAGTTTATTCCTAGGTATTTTATTCTTTTTGCTGCAATTGCAAAAGGAATTGTTTTTTGTATTTCTTTTTCTGAGATTTCATTGTTAGTATATAGGAATGCAATGGACTTTTGTACGTTGATTTTGTAGCCAGCAACTTTACTGTATTCGTTGATTGTTTCTAATAGCTTTTTGGTGGAGTCTTTAGGGTTTTCTATATATAGCATCATGTCATCTGCAAAGAGTGATAATTTAACTTCTTCATTCCCAATTTGGATGCCTTTTATTTCTTTCTCTTGCCTGATTGCTCTGGCAAGGACTTCCAACACTATGTTGAAAAGCAGAGGTGATAGGGGACAGCCCTGTCGTGTTCCTGAACGTAGAGCAAAGGGCTTCAGTTTTTCACCATTAATTATGAGATTAGCTGAGGGCTTGTCATATATGGCCTTTATTATGTTAAGGTATTTTCCTTCTATACCTATTTTATTAAGTGTTTTAATCATAAATGGATGTTGTATCTTGTCAAATGATTTTCTGCATCAATTGATATAATCATATGATTTTTGTCCTTTATTTTGTTTATGTGATGTATCACATTGATGGATTTGCGGATGTTGAACCATCCTTGTGCCCCAGGGATGAACCCCACTTGGTCGTGATGAATAATCTTTTTAATGCATTGTTGTATTCGATTTGCTAGAATTTTGTTTAGGATTTTTGCATCTGTATTCATCAGAGATAATTGGTCTATAGTTTTCTCTTTTTGTGTTGTCCTTACCAGGTTTTGGTATCAGGGTAACGTTGGCCTCATAAAATGAGTTAGGGAGTACTATCTCTTCTTCAATTTTTTGGAAGAGTTTGAGCAGGATTGGGATTAGATCCTCTTTGAAGGTTCGGTAGAATTGACTAGTGAAGCCATCTGGTCCCGGACTTTTGCTTTTGGGAAGGTTTTGGATGACTGATTCAATTTCATTACTGGTGATCGGTCTGTTTAGATTTTCCAGTACTTCATGGTTCAGCCTTGGAAGGCTATATGTTTCTAAGAACTTGTCCATTTCTTCTAGGTTATTGAATTTGGTGGCATATAGTCCTTCATAGTATTCTTGGATGATCCTTTGTATTTCTGTGGTGTCTGTGATAACTTCCCCTTTTTCATTTCTGATTTTGTTAATTAGTGTCTTCTCTTTTTATCTTAGTGAGTCTAGCCAAGGGTTTGTCAATTTTGTTAATCTTTTCAAAGAACCAGCTCTTTGTCACATTAATTTTTTCTATTGTCTTTTGTTCTCTATTTCATTTAGTTCTGCTCTGATTTTTGTTATTTCCTTTCTTCTGCTGACCTTGGGTTTCACTTGTTCTTCTTTTTCTAGTTCTTTAAGGTGTAACATGAGGTTATTTATTTGGGATTTTTCTTGTTTCTTGAGATAGGCCTGTAATGATATAAATTTCCCTCTTAAAACTGCTTTCGCTGCATCCCAAAAATTTTGGTAGGATGTATTTTCATTGTCATTTGTTTCTATGTATCTTTTGATCTCTCCTCTAATTTCTTCTTTGACCCAGTCGTTCTTTAAAAGTATGTTGTTTAATCTCCATGTATTTGTGTTTTTTCCTGCTTTCTTTTTGCAGTTGATATCCAATTTCAAAGCCTTGTGATCAGAGAATATGCTTGGTATGATTTCAATCTTCTTAAATTTGCTGAGGCTGATTTTATGTCCCAATATATGGTCTATCCTTGAGAATGTTCCATGTACACTAGAAAAGAATGTATAGTCTGATGTTTTAGGATGAAGTGCTCTATAAATGTCAATTATGTCCATTTCATCTAATGTGTCATTTAGGGCTGCTATTTCGTTATTTATTTTCTGTTTGGATGATCTATCCATAGCTGTCAATGATGTATTTAAGTCCCCTAGTATAATTGTGTTTTGGTCAATTTCTCCCTTTAGTTCTGTTAGTAGTTGCTTGGTGTATTTGGTGCTCCCTGATTGGGGGCATAAATATTGATGACTGTTATGTCTTCTTGTTGTATAGTCCCTTTACCATTATGAAATGTCCATCTTTGTCTCTTGTTATCTTTTTCACCCTGAAGTCTGTTTCATCTGATATCATTATGGCTACACCTGATTTTCTCTGGGTACCATTTGCTTGGAGTGTCAATTTCCACCCTTTCACTTTGAGTCTATGCTTGTCCTTGTAGCTGAGATGTGTCTCTTGGAGACAGCATATGGTTGGGTTTAGTTTTTTGATCCAATCTGCTACTCTGTGCCTTTTTATTGGTGAGTTCAGTCCATTTACATTTAGGGTGATTATTGATATGTGAGGATTTCCTGTCATTCTATCTTTAGTTTTCTGGTAAGGCTGTGTCTCCATTGTTTCTTTGCCTTTTTGTTGTTGTCTATTATTTCTGTGTGGTGGTATTCTATGATGTTTCCCTCTGTTTCTTCTTTTATTACAGTACATATTTCAGTTCTGGATTTTTTTTTTGAGTGGTTACCCTTAAGTTTATGTAAAAGAAAGTTTGATATTTAGAGTATTCCATTTTCTTCAGCACCCTTACTTTCTCCATTCCCATATTCCGGTTCAGGCCTTTACTCTCCCCCTTTTTATGTTTTGGTTGCCATAAATTGTCCCTGTTGATGGTGGTTGATAGCCTCCTTTAGTATTTCTTGTCATGCATGTTGCGTATTAGAAAATTCCCTCAGCTTCTGTATATCTGGAAAGGTCTTTATTCCTCCTTCCTATCTAAAGGATATCTTTGCTGGATATATTATTCTTGGCTCATAATTTCTCTCCTTCAATAGTTTGAATATTTGTTTCCACTCCCTCCTGGCTTGTGGAGCTTCTGCTGAAAAATCTGATGATAATCTAATGGTCTTTCCTTTGTAGGTTACCGTCTTCTTTTCCCTGGCTGCCTTGAGGATTCTTTCTTTGTTGTTGATTTTAGACAGCTTCAATACAATGTGCCTTGGAGAAGGCCTGTTGGGATTGAGATAATTAGGTGTTCTATTTGCTTCTTGGATTCGAGGATCCAGTTCTGTCCACAAGTTTGGGAAGTTCTCATCGAAAATTTGTTTGAATATATTATCTGTTCCTTTCTCTCTTTCTTCTCCTTCTGGTATGCCCATTATTCTTATATTGCTCTTTCTGATGGAGTCAGAAAGTTCTTGTATAGTTCTTTCATTTCTTTTAAGTCTCAAGTCTCTTTCTTCTTCCATCCATGTCATTTCCAAG
This sequence comes from Rhinolophus sinicus, assembly GCF_036562045.2. NCBI lineage: Eukaryota > Metazoa > Chordata > Mammalia > Chiroptera > Rhinolophidae > Rhinolophus > Rhinolophus sinicus. The sequence goes on from NC_133754.1 coordinate 70,048,654, forward strand.
TTTCTATCTTCGATGTCACTGATTCTTTGCTCCATCTGGTCAACTCTACTACCTAACCTGGTTATTTCATTCTTAATTTCTTCTATTGAGTGCTTAATCTCCAGAAATTCTATTTGGTTCTTTTTAAAGTTTCAATCTCTTTCATAAAATGCTCATGTTTTTCTTTGATTGTGTTTCTGAGTTCATTAAACTGCCTTTCTGTGTTTTCTTGCATCTTGTTGAGTTTTTTCAGAACTGCAATCTTGAATTCTCTGTCATTTAAGTCACATATTTCCATATCTTTAAGTTCCTTTTCTGGAGACTTTCCACTTTCTTTCTGAGCTGTCTTGTTGCTTTGGTTATTCACAATTACTGATTTACTATTTCTCTTCCTAGACATCTACAGGAGTGGCTTCTGCAACAGGTTGATAGGAAGAGGTCTTTCTTTTGTTTTCCAGTACTTGTTAGTAGAATGTTTTATTTTTTCTCCGACTGTAGTCTTTTTTTTTTTTTTTTTTTCTCTCTCTCTCATACGGTAGTGCTGTTTTCTCTGCACTATTCCAGCTTCTCACACAATGGGGGGATTCCCTGGGAGATGGGCTTCTCCTCTGTTAATAGTTCGTCTAGGTCACAGGGCGCAGTGTCCCGGTGGGTATGCGGAGAGCTTTTGATGTTCCAAAGCTCTTCCAGCTCCTGATTCAGAGCCCATATGTTTCAGCAGTTCTGTTTACTCCTGCAGGGATACGCCCAGATAGGTGGGGCCAGGGGTGGAGTGAGTTGTGAGAGGTGGCCCAGAGCAATGGCGGCAACCACGACCACAGCCGGTCCTGCTTCCACAGCTCCCTCCCCTTTTCCAGAACTAGATGGGCTGCGAATCTGTGTCTGCGGTCCACAGTTCTCAGAACAGCAAATGTTCTGTTCTTTTGGTCTGACACTGCTACTGTTCTGCTTCTAGCACCAGGCAGGTGGGGGCGGGGCGAGCTCTGGGAGGGTAGGGAGAGGGCGGCTAGTCTCAGTGCCTAAGGCTTCCGTTCTCTGCTCGGCAGTGAGGGCTTAAACCATTGTTTTCAGCCTTCTTCCCTCAGTCTTTTCTCCAAGGTCTCTGCCGTGAGCGTTGGGTTCAGCCATGTTATATGCTGCCCCCTCAGCCCTGTGGGCCATAAACGGGGCCCTAGCAGTCCGAGATCTTCCCTCTCCCGCAGCTGCAGTAGTTTCGGGAAGCAGCGAGCTCGGAGTACTGAGCTAGGTGTCCGTCCTGCGCTCGCGTGGCTCTGTCTCCGCACTTCTCCCTTCCCTCCTCCACCCTCCGTGATTTGCCCACCTGTAGGTGAATTCAGTGGTGGGCCTCTTTGTCTTGCCTTTCTGCTGTGCAGGGAGTGCTTTGTGGATTTATTGTTGTTCGATTAGTTGTAAATTCTAAGGGAGCTTTACAGAGGCTCACCTCATGCCGCCATTTTGATGATGTATCCCCTCCTTTTTTTTTAATTAAAATTTATTAGGGTGACAATGGTTAGCAAAATTACATAGGTGTCAAGTATACAATTCTGTAATCATCTATTAGGTTGGAGCAAACGTAATTGTTTTTGCATCGTTGAAATTTGCCATTTTATATTGGAATATATTCTTAAATACATGTAGTTATGTTATACATCGTTTTTATGCACATTTCTCGCTTTATGCTTTTTTGCTAATGACTTAATACTTGCTGTTTATTTATATTTATTTTAGACTATGGAAATGATATCAGACAGAAAACAAATGTGAGTGATTTACTTATTTGAGTTCAAAATAGGTCATAAAGCAGTGGAGACAACTCGCAACATCAACAACGTCTCTGGCCGAGGAACTGCTAAGGAACATACAAGTACAGTGGTGGTTCAAGAAGGTTTGCAAAGTAGATGAGAGCCTTGAAGACAGGAACGTAGTGGTCAGCCTTCAGAAGTTGACAATGACCAATTGAGAGCAATCATCAAAGCTGATCCTTTTACAACTATATGAGAAGTTGCCAAATAACTCAATGTCGACCATTCTACAGTCAGTCGTTCGGCATTTGAAGCAAATTGGAAAGATGAAAAAGCTTGATAAGTGGGTACCTCATGAGCTGACCGAAAATCGAAAAAAAAATGCTGTTTTTTTTTGTTTTTTTTAAATTTAGATAAACTTTCCATTTTACAATAGTTTTATTTTATTTATTTATTTTCTTAAGATTTTATTGGGGAAGGGGAACAGGACTTTATTGGAGGACACTGTGTACTTCCAGGACTGTTTTCCAAGTCAAGTTGTTGTCCTTTCAATCTTAGTTGTGGAGGGTGCAGCTCAGCTCCAGGTCCAGTTGCCCTTACTAGTTGCAGGGGGCGCAGCCCACCATCCCTAAACTATTGTCTGTGTCTATGTTTTTGTTTTTTCTTAATTTCTTTACTTGTTCATAATCCACATAAAAACCAAGACAGAGAAGAGAAGATCCACATATGGGGACAGATCCTTTGCCTTATTACTTATTAAATGACACATGCATGGTTACTATGATATTTTGGAAGCAATAACAAAGCTTGTTTTTCTTAGCAAAAATAGTTTTCCACAACAAGTCAAATTCAGCCTTTGGTTCCTGCACTCCAGCAGGGATTTAAAAAGTCATTTGCATTTGGCAGTTTTGGTAAAGTAATCACAATGCATTGTGTATCTCTATGAATCGTTCCAGGTTCTAGACTTAGGGAAATGAGGGGATGTGTTTCCAAAAATACTGAAAATGTAAAGTTTTCTATTGTAGCTATAATGCATCTACTAGTTTGGTGATTTAAATACATTAATTTATAGAATAAATAATTATTTACAATTCCACCCAAATCAAAACAAAATAGTCTGCACTTTAATTTATATTTAACACTGTCTTCACTGTATTGCATGATATTACTATGACTTATAATTAGTTCCCCTCAAACTGGTACTTTTGATGAGCCTGGGAAAATAAATAATGATTTGTAATGACAGAGTTAAAGTATTTTCATGTATCTTTTAGTCTTTGAATACGCTACAAACCTCAAATGAGAATAGCAATGATAAGTTAGATTAAACTTGAGACCAATGAATTACCAACAGATAATAAACTACTAAAAATTTTAATACCCGAGGAAAACAATCCAGCTAGTATATTTCAATTGAGACATAGTCTGTAATAAGAGCAACAGCAACAACAACATGACAACAATAAAAACTGGTGCATTCAATGTTCCAAGCCCTGTTCTAAATTTTCTGCATATTTTGACACATTTACTCTTTAAATAACTCATGTGGTAGGTGCTATTCTTGTTCCTAATTTTAAAGAAAAGGAAACTGAGGCCCAAAGGGATTCAACAACTTGCCCAAATTTACCCAGCTAGTAAATGGAAAAGCTAACATTTAAACCCAAGCAACCTGGTTACACAGAGCACTTTGAACGTACTGGACTTAAGCGCTAGTGATAGTGCACAGGATGGAGCAGGAGAGAGAAAGCATGAAGAGAAAGAATGGGTCGGTTGGTCTGTATGCTTGCACAGAAGCCAGGTTTCTAACCCACAGGCTTCCTCCATGCCTGGCAGGGACTGAGGGAAGTAGCAGTTCAGTCTGCATTCCTTTTTTTTCTTCAAGTTCTCTTCAAGGTCTATACAAGTCATAGGTCCTCTGCACTCCAGAATCAGAGATGATAAGGATAAGTCATCATCTATAGAACTAATTTTTTTCCCTGTGACCTCTCAAAATATTTTAAAATGTGCAGGTGAGGGCATCTGACAAGGCCGACAATAGAGCAGCATGACTGGTGTCTCGCATGACCTCTTCTGACTGACTCTGCTCTGGCACTGCGTAATTGGGCTTCAACGTCCCGGACTGAATTTACTTAATAAGAGTACCTTATCAGGTGTGAAAGTAAAAATCCTTTCACGAATAGATGGGGTGACATCACTTGATTTTAATTTCTATCCAGGAAAGGTAAAAACCAAGTTTGAAAGCTTTTATGCATTCAATGCTACCTACTTTAACTGACAGTCATGCAATTCTTTGGAAAGGCATAATTATAGGCTAGCACAAACACAATTAGATTTCCTTAAGAAGGAATTACTGTGTAACTTTCTATTCCAAACTTCACTTCAGAGTGTCCAGCTGAGATAAGGGCAAGAATGACAAAGACTATGATTAAGAAAGTAAAAGAAAAGAAAAATCATAAATTAAGCATGAGTAGTTTACATTCTTAACACTCAGATCCTTCATTTTCACTCATAATCCACATTACCACTGATAAATATTTGTGTAAAACAGCAGGTATAACAATACAAGAAATTTAAAAACCAAATCACAAAAGAAAAAAAAAGAGAACAAATAAATGCCTTAAATCTCTACTAATTATAAATATGTGGTGGAGGACTTTCCCCCCATATAGCCTAGTTCTAGAATATGTCTTTTCCTACTATAAATACACTAATATAATGAATTATTAATTATTCTAACATCTTTTGCCTGTTTTTCTTCTTAATCTCAGAAGACAACATTTCTAAAACCTGAAGACATAGCTACATCAAAAAAAGAAACAAACAAACAAAAAAACACTTTTCCAATTTTGGAATAAATATTACAAATCTTACCAATAGACCAAGAAGTTATTTTGACTTCTTTCCTTTTGGAAACAGGGGAATAGTGCTGAGAACAGAAAATGCTGTAGGAATTTTAAAAAGCTCCAAAAGCTTTCTTGCCTTCTAACTCCCTTGAACAGGTATTGCACTAACTGTACCATTTATTTGGCAGTTAGTTATAACCTCATTTCTGAAAGCTATTTCACCGAACTACTTAAAATACCTTTTGGGGATGGGGGGTCAGGGGTGGCCCGTTAGCTCAGCTGGTTAGAACGCGGTGCTAATAACACCAATGTTGCTGGTTTGATCCCCATATGGGCCACTGTGAGTTGCACCCTCCTTAAAAAACAAACAAAGAAACAAAAAACAGACAAAACAACAACAACAAAAATCTTTCTGTCAATAAGTTACTAATAATGTGTGACTTCCTAAGCATTTAAAGCCCTATGTCTATATAATTGATAGGTTGGCTGTAAACATGTGTTGACCGATCAGATGTGCTATTTAAAGAACATTCTTGAAGAAAACATCACAAGGCATTTGAATTACATAGTGGTGGTTAACTTTTTAATTCATCTATGTATTTATATATGCAACAATCATCATTGAAGAGCTATAATATGACATCACTATACTATCACATAATGATTTTTGCACCATAAATCACACTTTAACAAATTAAAAAGAATGGACATCATATGGAGTGATGTCAACACACTGGAGAAACAGAAATTTCTAGCACCTGTACCCTCCCAGAAACATCAATATGAACAACTATCCATCCGTGGAAATACCTTCATAAGAGCTAAGGATTCCATGTAAGGGATTACAACACCTGGATGAAGCACAGAAATAAGAAAAGATTCATTGATGAGGATTAGGAAGATTGATTTGTTTACCCATATTATACCACCCTCAAGCCAGGGTGGTCCAACATGGAGAGAGACTTTCTCCCCATTGGAGAAGGAGAGTGAGGTGAATGCCCAATTTAACTACAAACCCAAGTGCTGGCTTGCCCCATCATCAGACCAACTCTTGCAGTCTATAATATGGTGATATATTCATCACAACTCTAGTATAAACATAAAAGAACAAAAATATCAAAAATAACTATAGCTACAATAATTTGTTAATGGATACAGAATATAATTAGAGATAAATTGAGAAATTAAAAACATGTAATATAGGGGGAGAACACAAGAGTAGAATATTTATATGCAATTAAAAGTAAGTTATAAGTTTAAAACAGACTTTAATATATATATAATATATTTTATGTAAGCCTCATAGTAACTACAAAAACAAACACCTTTAGTAAGTGAACAAAAGATAAAAAGAAGGAAATAAAGCACACAAGTAAAGAAAATCATCAATTCATGAACAAAGTTAGCAAAACAGGAAGACAGGAACAAGAGAACTGCAAAACACTAAGAAAAGTAATGAGAACGCATTAGTTTGTACTTATCAATAATTACATGTAAATTGACTAAATTCTCGGATCAAAAGGCACAGAGTAGATGAATGAATTGAAAAAGACTGAACTATATGCTGCCTACAAATATTCACTTCAGCTTTAAGGACACAGATAGGCTCAAAGTGAAGGGATTAAGCAAAGTTATTCCTAGAAAATAGAAACCAAAAGATAGCACAGGTAAGTATACTTATATCAGACAATATAGAATTTAAGTAAATATTATAATAAGAGACAAAGAAGGTCATTATATAATGTTAATGAGGTCATTCCATCAAGAAGATATAGCAATCCTAAATATGTAGGATCAACAAAAGAACACCTAACTATATTAAGAAAATAGTAACAGATCTGAAGGCAGAAACACACAACAATGCAATGCAATAAAAAAAGGGAACTTTAATACCCCACTTTCAACAGTGGAGAGACCGTCCAGGCAGAAAATTCATAAGGAAACATTGGACTTGAAATATACCTTAGACCAAATAGACCTAATAAATTTTAAAATGTTTAGAACTAAAAGAAAATAAAAACACAACTTATTAAAATGTATGGGATGCAGCAAAAACAGTTGATAGCACTAGATGAAAGTTGATAGCACTGAATGCATATAAAGTTGACTTTTTAACAATGTGGAAATTAGGGGCATCAATCCCACACACAACTGAAAATCTGGGTATAATTTTGACTCTTCAAAATCTTGGTATCCATGGGGAATTGGTTCCAGGAACCAATTCCTGGAATGTATACCAAAATCCACAGATGCTCAATACCCTTATATAAAATGACAAAGAACAATGCATATGGTAGGCCCTCTGCATCCAAAGATTCCCAACCTTGGATGATAAATATTGACCATGATCAATATTTTGATCCATGGTTGTTTGAATTTATAGATGTGAAATCCAGAGATGCAATGGGCCAACTGTGTATTTATTGAAAAAAATCTAAGTGTGAGTGAATCTTCACAGTTTAAGCCCATGTTCTTCAAGGGTCAGCTGTAATAGAAAATAAGTGATCACTAAAATTAATAAACTTTCATTCTAGAAAAATAGAAAAGAAAAAAGAAAAATATAAAGTAAACAGAAAAAAAGAAACAAGAAGTGTGAGAGCAGAAATCAATGAAATAGAAAACAGGAAATCAATAGAGAAAATCATGAAACTAAAAGCTGCTTCTTTGAAACGATAAATAAAATCAATAAGCGTCCAGCCAGACTGAGAAAAACGAGAGATAACACAAATTATGTAAGATATTATATAAGAAATTAAAGAGGGAATATCACCACAGATCCCATAGACTTTAAAATGATAATCAAGAAAAAACTATAAACACCTGTGTGTCCAAACTTGATAACCTAGATGAAATGGTCCAATTCCTTGAAAAACAAAATCTGACAAAATACACACAAGAAGTAGACAATCTGAGTAAGGCTCCATCTAGTAAGGAAATTGAAGCAATAATTAAATAGCCTTTCCAACCAGAAAGCTCCAGACTCAGAGGGGTTTACTGGTGAATTCTACCAACATTTAAAGAAGAAATCATACCAATTCTCTACAATGTCTTTTAGAATATAGAATCAGACAGAATATTTCCAAAATAATTTTATAAGGTCAGTATCACACTAATACCAAAGTCAGATAAAGACATTGTCAGAAAAGAAAATTGCAAAGCAGTATCTCTCATGAATATACATGCAAAGTCTTCAACAAAATATTAGAAAATCAAATCCAGAAACATTAAAAAATGCATACACCATGACCAGGGAGGATGTATCCCAGGTTTGCAAGGCTGGGTCAGCATTTGAAAATACAATATAATCCATCAAATCAACAGCCTAACAAAGGTATATCACATGATGAAAAGCATTTGACAAAATTAAAAAGAAAAAAGATATCAATGACAAAAACTCTCAGTAAACTAGGAACAGAGAGCCTCCTCAACCTGATGAAGACTATTTCCAAACAGTTGTATAGCTATCTCACACTTAATGTTGTGAAAAACAAGTTTTCCCACTAACATTAGTAACAAGGCAAGAATGTCTTCTCTCAACAGTCCTTTTCAACATTGTACTGGAGAACTTACTAATGAAATAAGGCAAGAAAAGGCAATAAAAGTCATACAGATTGGAAATAAAAATGTAAAACTGTCTTTGGTCTCAGATAATATTTTTGTCTATACAGAAAATAAAAAAATAAAATAAAAGGACAAAAACACTAGTAGCGCGGTTTCAGGATACAATGTTAATATACAGAAATCAATCATTTTCCTGTATAATAGGCTTACTGTTTCCTTACGGCCTAGCCTCCAAAACTCCTTTAAGACTAGCTTACTTGATTGTACTGTTTCTCCTACTACCAAAAACTCCACTTTTACTAATTAAGTGTGATAAATGGTCTACAAAGGATTAGCAAATATTTTCATAAAGGGCCATATAGTAAATAATTTAAGCTTTCTGATCTCCATGTTGTCTGTTGCAACAATTCAGTTCTGCTATTATAAAAAGAAAGCTGTCAAACAAAGCTGAAAAGAATGGATGTAGCTGAGTTTCAATAAAACATAATTTATTTAAAAAAGGCAGCAGGCAGTATTTGGCTTGCTGGTATAGTTTGTCAATCTCTGATCTAGATCATATACCTCAAATATCCTGGTGTCCTCTACTATGCTCCTATGGTACCTTATCCCACTGTTGTTCTACATTGCTGTTACCCATCATACCACTCACTATACTGCACTACAAATAGTAACGTAGTATCTGTCTTCTAAACTAGGTTGGAGGTATGTAAAAGTGAAGTTACATTTACAGGTTTTAATGTGTTTTTAATTAATACATAAATGTAAAAGTGAATAAACTAAAAGTTGGAAAAAATAGAAAGATAATCAGATGCCTAATACAGACACCATTTAAATATTCTAGAGCAAAAAATATATGCAGGAGAAAAGAACAAGTAAACATAATCATCAAGATGTAGTACTTCTGGTAGAAAATGCATTATTTTAATTTTAGTCATATTGATACATTTAGTTATATTGATAAGAAAAAGTTAGAAACGAGAAAGATACTGCATTAAAACATCTTGTTTCGGAATCTGTCAACTACTTTTAGACATTTTAAAGGGGACTTCAGACATAAATGCAAAACTGTAATTTGTAGATAAAATGCTTTGGCTACATATATATATATATATATATATATATATATATATATATATATGTAGGTATACGTATATGTATATGTATATGTATATGTATATCTGTAAATGAGAAATGTGAGTAGTTTATTTGTGATAAAAAAATAACCTGAAATAAAGTATAAATATGTAGGTAACTGTTTGAATTATATCATGACAAAATATGTTTAAAGAAAATTAAGAACCTTTTTTTGCTTATTTTAAAAACCTAAAATCTCTACCACTTGTATCTGAAATGCAAACATGAAACTTTCATTTAGTAGGTTTAAAGGAGTTATTATTTTCCTTTTTTAGTTAAAAAAATGTAACAGAAAAGAGTTTTAAAACTTACCAACATCCAAACTGTTCAAAACAGTTTATCTCCAAGATTAAATTCACAGGAAAAAATAAAAGATTAATTATACAGAAATAGTTTTCCATAGCCAAATGAGGTAAGTTATGTTAAACTGATTAATCCCTAGGTATATGTCAGTCCCTGGTACTATAGCTATAAATATGTATATATTTTTTTAAAATAAAATGTTTACTTGCAGCATCCTAGGTGGCCATTTTTTCCCATTACACAGTTTTTATTATTCAATAAATAATGCACCATGCTAGAACTAAAATTTCTCTAGAATTTCTGAAGCAAGCACAACATACAGTCATTGCTTCAGAAACGTCAACCTTACAGGTAAATGATTCATACATTATGTAAAGAGAAGATATTCTATAATACAAACTCTAGATACTAAAAATCACATTTAAGATTGTTTATTTATATCTATTTATTTTCCCTTAAATTACATATATATATATATATATATATATATATATATATATATATATATTCCAGTTATATATAAATTCCATGTATACATAAACATATATATGTGTATATATATATATATATATATATATGTGTGTGTATATATATATATATATACACACACACACACACTCCATTTACATGAACAAACATTATTTAGTGATTCAGTAAATGCATACTGAGCCCCTATTATGTGCGAAGCACTGGGAAGAATATAATGAGCAACAACAGAAATAGTCTTAGTCTAGTTGGAGGCAGTGGGGGATAAGAGGGAGAAGAGAAAAAGGAGGAGAAGAAGAGGAGCAGCAGCAACGACAAGAGAGAGGAAGGGAGGGGAAAGAAAGAAAAAAGATGAAAAGGGAAAACATGAACCAGATATGCCTCTTTATAGAGAAGAGATCCAAGATGGTGGAGTAGATAAACACTGTGCAAGCTTCCTTTCAAGAACACATTAAAATTACAACTAAATTATAGAACAATCAACCTGGTGAACCATCTGAAGTCTGGCTGAACAGAAGTTTTATAATTAAAGGTATAAATAAGAAACCACGTTGAGACTGGCACGAGGGGTGAAGACACAAAATGGGCTGCCCCCAAACCTCCATGTGGTGGTTGAGAAATGAGAGGAATATATTGGCCATGGGGATTCCCCCCAGAGAAGCAAGAAACTCCAGCATAGAGTACTGGTGCCGGGAAGAAGAACCCCCAGAACATCTCACTGTAAAAAACAGTGGGGATTCTAACCATCCGGCTAAGGAAAACCAGTACATCCTTTTAAAGGGCCTGCACATGGACTCTCTCACAGGCACTCACCATGGTGTCCCATAAATGGACAGTAACTCAGGGATGTCAGAGACATACAGGGGCCGACTGAGGTGTGCGCCTTCTGAGCAAGGGCTGGAAGACAGCTACCATTTTCCCTGTGAGGGCACGTCCTCTTGTGCAGCTCAACATCTTTCCTATGTTGGCCAAATTAGAATCTGATTGGCCTGGTGAGCAACAATGCTCCACCCTGCTGATTCATTGGGACCTGCCCAGCTCAAATGACCCAACACCTGAGGCACTTTTCTCCTAGAGCAGCCAGCCCTACCTTCACTCTTTCTGAAAAACTGTCAGAGTCTGCAGGATCCAGGCAGGTGGCAAATATCCTTGGTGTGCTCTGACACTTTTGCTGAGTAGCTCTAGGCTCAGCACAAGCACCAAACCAGAGTCTTCATTGACTTGTTCACCACAGTTCTTCCCAGTTTAGTGACTCCCTGAGACCCTGCCTCACCCAACTTATATACCACATGAGGCTTTATCAGGGGTTGAACCTTAAGGGTGCCAGGTTGACTGCTAAGAAATAGGAATGCCTGGTTTGAAATGAAGTCACCTAACTTTAAATAATATTATCTATAAGTTAGGGTTTAAATAAATTATGATATAAAATTAGATAAATCAAGTACAACTAACACAAACACACACACACATGCATATATTTATATATTTATGTATTTACTTACACACACACACACACACACTACTGTAATTCCAATTTCCTATGAATGAATATTATGCAACAATTAGGACAATCAGCTCATTGATAAGTTATTAAGACAGCCAGTGCCTAATTGCTTTTAAAATATAAATTCAGAGCCTGATATCTGTCTGGGCCCAGTCTCAGTTCACTCTGAAAGTATTAAGAGGCATAATCCAGGGGGTAAAATTAAAGCTTGTCTCCAAATAACACACAATACTTTTTTAAGCAGCAGTTGTTGAATAAATGAAAACACATTATTACTATTTTTATGTCTAATACTTACTTTAAAGAAATAAAAGGAAATAATGACTCAGTCCCAAAACTTAAGTGTTTATTTTTACCCCTTAAACACAATTCAATGGAAAGAAAATCCAGTTGATGTCAAAAAAACTATTTCTGTAGCACTTTCCAGCTAAAAGAGGGAAAGACAAATATAAAATAGACCGGTTTATTTTAATATCTAGTCTGGATCTTAATGCTCAGATGACAATAACGTAGAGAGAAAAAACAGTTTGACACATACATGAGAAATGCCTCATCTAGGTAAGCAATAAAAAATATACAACAACTCCTAAGGTGATATTAGATCTAGAAAGGGCCAAAGATCAAATAAAACTCAGACACACACACAAAAAAGATAAAATTCCAGATTATAAATTCCACACTTTTGCAGCTATTTCATTAACTCTTCTTCTTAGTGACTGAATTTTCTTAGAGAGTTCTTCTTGTTTTCAGAAGACTCTCCTCTCACATCACAGGAAGCAGAATTACTCAGTCCAATAAGAAGAGGGATCCAGATAGCATAAAATGGCCTCTGGATGATACAACAGCATTTCAACAGGCATTTCAGGAGGAAATAGTTTACACAATAAATGGAGATATTGATAGTTAATAATCATTAAGTATATAAATGTCCCAGGTACTTTAATATTCACACAATTAATTCATAATAATAATGACTTTAATATCCACAATAACAAAGAAGGAATTCAAGGTACAGAGAAAACAAATCTGCCTAGAGGTAACAGAGTGTTAAATCCAACCATAGGCAATCTGATTTCAGGGCCCATGTGCTCAAGCCATTATGCTGTTATGTTTCAAATGTTAATGGGAAAGGTAGAAAAAACTCAGAGAATAGCCAATGCATTTGTTTCATAAGAAATGTTGGAAAAATATAATAGGAATATATAACAAGGATATTTAAAATACTAGGACTAAACCATTAGAAACTTTTAATTTTAGACTGCAAGATTATACTTTTGTTTGGATATGAAAAGCCATTGAAGGTCAGTGGCAATTCCCCAGGTGATGATAATAATGGTGATATTTAGGTTACATATTTTGCATATAGAACTTCACTAAATACATACACACATCATATAATCAAAATTAAAAAAATAATAATCATGGCATATTCTTAAAAGAGAAAGACGTGTCTTTTAGCACATATGATACTTTAACTTACAAACTCACTTTTTAAATCTGGAAAAATTACTCCTGAGTCTTGAAATTCACTGCTTAAATTCTAATCGATTGATTCAAAAGCAGAAAAGGCCAGGTTCAGTATTACTTAACATTTTATCCATAAATGCATAGATGACATTAGCTGGCAGATAGTGAAGGTCAACACCTTTGATTTTGTGATTGGAATTCAAATACAATAGAAGAAGATTAAGAAAATAATGCAATTTAATTCAATAGGACCTAATGCCAAATAAATCTACAAGGAGGAAAATAAACTGGTTGTGTAAATCCATGATAAGAAATGACTATATATTTCTTATATATTAAATCTCTTGTTATTTCTGTGATAATAACAAGAACAGATCCAGGGTGTCTCAAAATCAGAAAATTGAATGACTCAATAATGTAATGGAGTATAAAATATATTTAAATTCCATAGAGAAATCTTCAGGAAAGACTCATTCATAATAAAAACTACTTATAATTATAATATATTTAATATCTGAAATATATGAACAATTTTGTTAATAGTAAGAAACAAATTATATCAGTCTATCTTAGGTGGCACCAACCATTTAAATAACACTTAGCTGAAATTAAGGATTTCAGAAGAACTTCAAGAAGTCTCAGAAGGGAGATATAAATAGGAATTTAAGAATGGAGCAATAAATAACTAAAATTAAATTATTTATTCTAAAATGGCAGGTATTTATTCCAGGCAATAGAAAAAAAATAGATCTGGATTCTTTGTTACCATTAACTTGAAATAAAAAAAATATAAATGACTTCTTCCCAAATGCACCAAATCAATCATGTTAAACATTAGAAAATGTATTTAGGTTAGCTCTAATCAGGGTTTTTATTTTATTTTATTTTATTTTATTTTATTTATTTATTTATTTATTTATTTATTTATTTATTTATTTATTTATTTTTATGCTTTCATCTTTATTAAATTTATTGGGTGACATGGGTTAGTAAAATTATACAGGTTTTAAGTGTACATTTCTATACTAGGTCATCTATATATTGCATTGTATGATACTAAGAGCTTTAATTTCCTGTACTTTGAGAATTTTAAGTCAGATAAATACACTGTAACAAAATAGATTACAATAAGTATATATAACTCTTTATTTTCTTTTTGGTTAACTTTCATTGTTTCATTCTACCATCAGACAGGTTGATAAGAAGGAAAGTACTATTCTTGTATAGAACGATGAAAATATATCAGAATGAATTTCATCTCACTATTGATAGTATGCTATAGTTTTATCAGTAGTGATTTTTCTTTCTTAGTAATATATACAAAAATGTGTGTGGTATAGTCTTAGAGATGATGAAACACAGCATGCCATTACAAATGGATAAATTAAGTGATTTTCTATTGGTGAGAATGTACTCAAATTGCTTTTTAAGTTTTTAAAAATGATTCTTCATTTGTACCAAATAAAAGTATACATGTACTCACCTCCTTCATAATACAATTTTTATTTAGAGTTTGATGTATCTTAAATGATGTCTTGCCCCAGTCAAAGAAATTTAAGAGGAAGTTAAAAGTATTTTGAACTAAATTGTAAAACAACTTATCAAAAATTAGGGAAATTCATATCAGTGAATACATACATTAGAAAAAATGTAATTTCTAAAATCAATAATCTAAACTTCTATCTTAGGAAAGTAGAAGAGAAAGTCAAATATAAAACTAGCATTAAAAATAATAAAAACAGAAATCAATGAAATAAAAAACCAGAAATTTAATAGAGAAAAATCAATGAAATTAAAAGCTGGTTCTTTGAAAAGATCAATAAAATCAATAAACCTCCAGCCAGACTAACTAAAAACAAAGAGAAGATACACATTATTAATATCAGAAATGAAAGAAGGAACATTAGTACAGATCCCATGCACTTTAAAAGGATAATCAAGAAATACTATGAAAAACTCCATGCCCACAAATTTCATAACTTAGATGAAACAGACCAATTCCTTGAAAAGCACAATCTGCTCAAACTCATGCAAGAAGAAATAATCTGAATACTTTTCTATCTATCTAAGAAATTAAATCAACAATAAACAATATTTCCAAATAGAAAGCCTCCAGTACAGATGGGTTCATTGGTAAATTTCACCAAAATTTAAAGAAGGAATCATACCAATACCATATATATATGGTATTGTATATGTATATGTATATATATTCACAAACATATATTCATACACATATATATGTGTGTGTATATATATATAATGTGTATATATGTATATATGTGTGTGTATATATACATATATATGTGTGTGTGTATATATATATATGTGTGTATATATATATGTATATATGTATACATTTCAGAATACAGAAGCAGAGGGAATGCTTTCCAACTCAATTTCTGAGGCCAGTATCATACTAACAATAGACAACAATATTACAGGAAAAGAAAATTACAAATCAATATCTTACATGAACAAAAATGCAAAAAAATCACCAACAAACTATTAAAAAATCAAATCCAAAAAGCATACAAAGTATTATGCACCACAAGCAAATGGTATTTACCCCAGGTATACAAAGCTGGTTCAACATTTTAAAAAAAATAATGTAAATCATTATATCAACAGCTTAAAAAAGACATATCAAATTATATCAATAGATGCAGAAAATCATTTGACAAAATCCAACACCTATTTATCATTAAAAACTTTCAGTAATCTAGGAATCAAGGGGGATTTAACAACTTGATAAACAATATCTAAAAAATAAAAATAAAGGTAAAGAAAACAATAGCAATCCGACAATTAATGGTAAGAAAACAAGTTTTCACACTAAGGGAAGGAACAAAGGAATGATGCCCCTCCACCAGTTCTTTTCAACACTGTACTGGAGATTTTTGCTAATGCAGTAAGGCAAAAAAAGGAAATAAAAAACATACAAATTGTGAAGGAAGTCATGACCTTGTCTTTGTTCTCAGGTAATATGATTGTCTATGTAGAAAATCCAAAAGATTCAACAACAACAATAACAAAAACAAAACAAAACAAACAAACAAAAAAAACTTTGTGGAACTAATAAGTGATTTTAGCAAGTTTGCAGAATACAAAGTTAATATTCAAAAGTCAATTTTTTCCTACATACAAACAATTAACAAATGAAATTTGAAATTTAAAACATAATACTGTTTATATTTGCATTCACCCAAAAGGAAAAGTGTCAATGTGACTCAAGCAACATATTTACAAGATATAGTGGGGAAAACTATAAAACTCTGATGAATAAAATCAAAGAAAAACTAGTAAATGAAGAGATATTCCATGTTCACGGATAGAATTGTAGAATATTGTCAAATTGTCAGTTCTTCCCAACTTGACCAATGCAATTCCAATTAAAATCCCAGCAAGTTATTTTAGGAATACTGTCAAGCTAAATATACAGTTTACTTGGACAGGGAAAAGTCCCAGAATAGCCAACAGAATATTGAAGAAGACAAATATGGAGGAATGATGCTACCCAACTTCAAGACATATTTTGAAGTAACAGTAATCTAGGTAGTGTAATAGTGGTAAAGAATAAACAAATAGGTCAATGGAATAGAACAGAGAGCCCAGAAACAGACCTTCATAAATATAATCAACTGTTATTTGACAAAGGAGCAAAGATAGTATCTCTTCCACAAATGGTGCTGGAATGATTTTGGATCCACATGGAAGAAAAAGTGAATCTAGACACAGAACTAAAAATGGATCATACACATAAATGTAAAATGGAAAACTATAAAACTCTGAGCAAACAACTTTGGAGAAAATTTAGATGATCATAGGTATGGTGATGCCTTTTTAGGTACAACACCAAAGATATGATCAATGAAAGAAATAACTGATAAGCTGGACTTCAATAAAATTAAAATATGTGCTATGCAAGAGATAATAACAGAATTAGAAGACAATCTACTGGGAGTAAATTTTGCAAAGATACATCTGATAAAGGACTTTTATAAAAAAATACAGAAAGAACTCCTAAAACAAGGGGGAAAAAACATTTAAAGAATAGACCAAAGACCTTAGCAAATAAAATATACAGATGGCGAATGAAAAGATGCTGCACATTCCAGGTCATAAGGGGTATGCAGAATAAAACAATGAGATACTACTACACACCTATTGGAATAGCCAAAATCCAGATCACTGACAATACACACTAGCTATGAAGTAGAGCGGGAAGACTCTCATATAATGCTGGTGAGAATGCACAATCGTAGAGCCATTTTGAAAGATAGTTCTGCAATTTCTTACAAAACTAAACCTACTCTTTCCAGTGATCCAGAAATTGTGGTCCTTGATATTCACCCAAAGGAGTTGAGAACTTATGTCCATACAATAACCTGCACAAGGATGTTTATAGCAGCTTGATTCATGATTGCCAAAACACGGAAGAAATCAAGATGTCCTTTAGTAGATAAATGAATAAACTGACACATCCAGACAATGGAATACTACCAGCACTAAAAAGAAATGAGCGTCAAGCAATGAAAAGAGATAGAGGAATCTAAATGCTATTTCTAAATGAAGGAAGCCAAGCCAAAAAAGCTACATACTGTACAATTACAACTGTACGAGAATCTAAAAAACGTACAAAATTATGAAGGAAATAAAAATATTGGTATTTTCCAGGAGTGGAAGTGGGGGACAAATGAAGAAGCACAACACAGAGGATTTTTTGAGCAAAACAGTACTCTTCATGATACCGTAATAATATTAGGAGATGTGAAAGTAATTGCGGTTTTTGTAATTGTTTTTAACCTTTTAAACTGCGATTACTTTTGCACCAACTGAATAGATACACGTCATCACACATCCATCAAACCCAAAAAATGTACAACAAAAGTGAACCTTAAGGTAACTTACTGTCTTTGGGTTATAATGATGTGTCAATGTAGGTTTATTGTTGGTAAAAATGTACCATTTTGGTAACTGACGTTAATAATAGGGGAAACTATTAATTGGGGAGGCAAAGGGTTTATAGGAAAGCTCTGTAATTCCTCTTAATTTTTTTCACTAACCTAATAGTGCTCTAAGAAAATAAAGTGTTTTTTTTTTTTTTTAAGAAAGAGTTAGAGTCGGGGTAGCCGGATGGCTCAGTTGGTTTGAGCGGAGCTCCTGCATTGGATGGTGGGCTGTGCCCCCTGCAACTAAAGATTGAAAACAGCGACTGGATTTGGAGCTGAGCTGTGCCCTGGAGAAACACACTGTTCCCCAATAAAAATAAATAAATAAATAATACATATATTTAAAAAAAGAGTCAGAGTCAAGGTAACACATTTATGCACAGTTACACTTAGGTTTGTTACATCACTTTTTGTGTAACTTGTATGAATTTAACAACTATTTTTTGCCTCTTCCTCTTTGTAGCTAAAAGAGCTTTAGGACCACATAGTTGGCCGGTGCTCTTGGAGCTGTCAAGTTTTGCTAACATTCTCAGAGCATACGTACTGCATGCATGGAGATATTTCTGTTGTAACTGGGTTAAATCTTCCAAGAAAAAAAGAAGTTATTTATTGTTACTGTTATATTGTTTGCAAAGGATAGTCTACAGATATCCATCTGATGAGTCTTGAATTTTGTTTTGATGATCAATCACAATTACAAAAATTTTCTCTTTAAAAAATCTAATTTTACATTATAACAGTTTCATACTTATTATTGTAAACATGGTATTTACAGATGAACTTATAAAGCAAGAGAAATGCCTTTGATATCAAAATTCATCCACGATCTTCATGGGCTTAATCAGTCGATCTAGAGTGTCTTTGGTAAAAAGGCATAGTCATATCGGTCTCTTCTTAAAAACCTCCCAATGAATTGGTAAGGACATTTTAATAAATTGAAAATTAATGAAATCCAAAGCTCTTGCCATGACGTAGATGTTCAACATAATTAGTCTTAAAAGTTACCAAATAGCATTGCATCTAGGAGGCATTCTCCATCCTATTTGAAAAGGTAAAAGGGTGTCAAATATATGATGAGGGAAGGAGACTTGGCTTTGGGTGGTGAACACACATGCAATATACAGATGATATATTATAAAATTGTAGACTTGAATCCTATATAATTTTATTAACTAGAATGTTACTCCAGGAGGATGAGAGCTTAGCCCATTTTATTCACTGTCCTCAGTGCCTAGAATTGTGTCCAGTCCATGGTAGGTTTCAATTGTTATATGTCATATGGTGGAGTGAATATGGGAATATGATTGCAAAAGGGCTGTCTTCCTCCATCACACTTTTGTATTGTCTAACTTTAAGGTAACCAGATACAAAAGTCACGGCCATGGCTTAAAGATATTTGAACAAATTCCTTCTCTCACTAATATCCCTTAACAAAAGGATAATTGTTTTACTGCTAAGTAGTATTTTTACTAGATAGTATATTGACATTGCTTAAACTTAATTTTTGATAAAATATACTTCAATATTGGCATTTTACTCACAAATAATGGAAAAAATTGGTTTTGACAATATATATTCAATGGATTTTTACTTTCAATTATATATGTCCATTCTTCATATAATTTAACTAGAAACCTGAAAATTCTTAAATCATACCAAACAAATATATCAATCATAAAAATTAAGAATGTTATATTCTTATCAGCAACCAATTTCCTTATTTATAAATATTAAATAATTGTACAGTTATTCAAATTTGCATTTGCATCTTTTATTTTCAGGACTCAGTAGTTGATTTACTGAATTATGTTTCTTAGAAGACAATTTTTTTTACCTGATAGATTCCAACAAATAAGAGGGTAAACAAGACACTTTTTAAAGATTTAATGTAAAAAGTGTAAATAACTGTCATGCAGAAATTTTTTCCAGACACTTTTTTTCAAAAACAGTTTAAGATCACATCATGTATGAAGTTATTGCAAAGAAGTATTCTCTTTAGAAAAAAAAAAATATATAATATTTCATACCCTGTTATCAGCTGGTCCTTGTCATTTCAATAGACAGCAGAGCCTTCAATGAAACACATGTGTGGGGGAGGTTCTGTTATTTGTGCAGAGAGTAATGCCTGATCATCTGTTTAAATATGCATTGGCATTTCTAATGTAATTAAATTTCTAATTGTACATCCAAAATTTGTCTATGTATTGGCATGTATAATGAATTATGATTTATAATAGAAACCATTCATTTGAAATCTGTGGGGCAAATTGTCAACATCTTGACTGTACCATGAGACTCATTTCTCTTAGAAATTATCTGAACCATACTAATTGAGCTTAAGTTTAAATATTATTGGAGAAGGAAAATAGAATCTTCAAGTTACGTTTATGCTGGTTTACTTTTATAGTCTCCAAAAAAGCAGTTATTTATAAACAAGACCAATGGAAATTATAAATAATAAATGCATGTGAATGAAATGAATGGTTTAATTATTATGTGGTGTTTTGGAAGAATATTTTCAATTATACAGTAAAAATTTATTTTTAAATATCTGAACTACTATTGACAATTGGACAGTTGAAAGTTTAGCAGGCGCTATTAAGGCATATTGAAAGTACATCTAAAAATGAAAAGACAATTTCTCTAAATTAACAACGTTTAACCTGTTAAGTCCTATCATTTATGGCATTGACAGAAACCTGTTTATGAAAATCTGAATTTACAATATCCTTTGGGTAACGCACATCTATATCTAGCATTGCTATTTACTTTAATGGTCAAATAAGGCCAGGATCATTTTTAAGGGCTGACACTGTCTGATGGACTATGGTATTATTCTAATTAATCACTGCCTATAGCATATGAGTTGTTAAATATTTTGAATATCACTCCTATCTGTATGTATATGTCAATATGTCTAATGCATGAATGGGTGGATTATGCAAATTAAAATGAATTATTTAATTTTCAGAAAATTCTATTTAAATGTTACAGATTATCAGACAGATCTCTTTATTAAAAACAAACAAACAAAACAAACTGGCCAAATTAATAAAACAATACTTCCAATGAATAGTCACTAAATCATCAGGAGAGCATTCATTAAAGTAAAACGTTTTTACCAAGTCTACTGCCCAAAACCAGATAGAATTCATAGCAGGAACCTTGGGTTTAGCTGTTAACCTTGCAGATATTCAACCTCAATATGGCGGTGTAAAAGAGAAATTATAGAAGCCCATAGTATTTCTATTAATGACTAAGTGAGTAATTAATTTTTATAAAGTAGATGTTTCTCCTCAACCAAGACTTTAATATCAACACTGAACTTCAATCCTTTCCTCCTCTTACCCAGATAATCCATATAAAGCCCATCTGGGAAGTTGATATAGAAAATGACTCTTGCCCTCCCAACAGTTTATTGATGATTATTTTAAATTATCTACTTAGGACTGATTAAGCAATCTTAGATCCACTGCTGCTTTTAGGCTATAGTCAGGATATTGGAATGAATAAGTACTGTCATACATTATAGGCACTATGATAGAAGTATATACAATGCATAACCTATCACTAAATTAAAGAAAAATAAACTCTGCAATACCAAAGAAAATGTTACAAGGAACACACAGAAGTTACAGAACTCTGAAAACAGAGACAATTAGGAAGTTATTTTAATAACTGAGGTGAGAGAGAATGAAATCAGAAACTAAGTCAGGAACCATAAGATGACAGAGAAAGGATCTGATAGGAAAGATGTTATTAAAGTAGAATTAATAAAATTTAGTCTCTATTAGATATGGTCTGTAAATCATATTATGTGAGGAATGTGGTGAAGGGAGACAGGATAACATCAGATTTTTCAGGTTCTGAAGATCCCAGGCTATTAACTAGGAGAAGGGACCCTTGGAAGAAGCAGCAGATCTAAGGTCTTACAGAAATCAAGTTTAGACATATTGTAGTATCTGAAGTTCTGTATATAGTGGTATAGACTAGATCAGAAAAGCAGTTTGGAATAGCAACCTATAGTTAATGCCCTGAGTTAAATATGATAAAATGCAATGAGTGCAGAAATGATCAAGATCTGGAGCCTACCAAGGAAGAAGAACCAGCAAAGGAGAGTGAAATGGTGGCTGCACCATCAATAAGAGAGAGAAAGTAACACACCATTATTAACATCTTCAAACTGGGCCCATGAACTGTAGTTGACTCTTAATAAGTTACTTCTCAAGAGCTTCAGTAATTTTATTTGATATAGTATTATTTAAAGTCACACTTAAAAGCAACCGCTCAAAACTCTCCTTTAACAACAACAAAAAGTCTATGTCAAAGATTTGTACATTTCACTTTATTTTGAAACGGTTACAAATGTAATTTTAGTTACAAGAAGCGGAGTACAGCATTAGGAATAGAGACAGTGGAAATGTAATGGCTCTGTGTGATGTCAGAGGGGTAGTGGGTGGGGGGAGGGGATTGACACAATGTGAGGGATATAAATGATAAATGTCTAACTATCACATTGTTTTGTGCACCTGAAACTAATAAAATAAATAAATAAATAAATAAATAAATAAATAAATAAATAAATAAATAAAACCTTACCAAAATTTGATTGTAAGACTAGGACTTGAACTATTGAGCATTATTTCCTGAGGCTTTTTTCTACTTCAAAGAAAAATCTATTTTATAAAATATATTTTTAAATCAAGCAGAGTCATTTTCTTGTTTCAATTATGAAAACTATTACAACAGTTAATTTTAATGCCAACATAACAAAATAACATTTGCTACTGAGCAGATAACTGATATAAGTTTTCTGAACCAATTTTGAAATGGATATTAAAAGAGAAAAACTGGGCTTATATACTATCTACTAATTCCACTACTAGTTTATTTTATTAAAAATGGCTACAAAGATGTTTCTGGAAGAATGAAAACTTCTTAAAAATTCAAATTTACAACAGTAGTAAAATGGCTGCAAGGTATAAAGGAAAGAATTACAGAGAGAAAAGCAAAATTAAAACTTCTATAGTTTATAGTTCTAAAATGAAACTGTGAATCTGCATGGTTAATAAACCTATTTGTCATTTAAAGTGAAGAGATTTTTACTTAATCACAAATTTATTTTAAAACTATAATCAAACCATAAATTTAAAACATGATTTTTAAAAGACTTAACATACTCGACTCCTGATAAATATTGAAATATTTCAAATGCAACATATCTCAAAAATCTCTAAATCTTTTACTTCATTTAGAAGCTTTACTATGGATAATAAAGGATGGTATTGAAGAAATACAAATTACATGCTAAGATTAAAACAATTATTTTTATTTCTTATTCCATTAACACTAATAAATAAACATGACCCCCAGAAGTAGAACTATGAAATATAATTTACAATTTTGCTTCATAAGGAACATTTCTAATAACAATTCATTTGTTTTACAAGTAGTTATTTGGATAGGAGGACCACTATATCTGTAAAAATTTTACCACACTGGGCTTTATTCCTGCCTGCATAATTAAATTCTAGATTTAGTGAATTATATTATATATGAGAATACACCTCCTTACCAGAGGGAATAATTTGCCCTACAGAAATCTGTTATAATATTTAAATGAAATTGTTAATCGGGGACTATTTATAGCTGCACCTGTTCTTATTTGTAACGTGAAACTGTAATCACTGTCAGTTGTTCTGACCTAAGCAGAAGATAACCATTAATAAAACCGAAGCATAATTAATGAGAATCCCCATCTGCTGTATTATCCTGGCTTTGTTACAGTGAGAGAAGCACCATTTGGTGCAGTAGGCACCAAGGAGAACAATGGGAGGAGACTGGGTATTTATGACCCAAGTCAAGCATCTTTTCATATATCTGTTGGCCATTTATATGCCTTCTTGGGGGAAGTGTCTGTTCAGGTCCTGTGCCCATTTTTTCAACTGGATTGTTTGTTTTCTGTTGCTATGTTGTATGAGTTCTTTATATATTTTTAATATTAGCCCCTTATTGGAGGTGTTGTTTACAAATATCTTCGCCCATTTGGTTGACTGCCTCTTCGTTTTGCTGGTGGTTTTTTTGGCTGTGCAGAGACTTCTAAGTTCGATACAGACCCATTAGTTTACTTTTGCTTTTACTTCCCTTGCTTTTAAGGTCAAATTCATAAAATCCTCTCTAAGACAAAGGACTATAATTTTAGTGTCTATGTGTTCTTTAAGCATTTTATTGTTTCAGGTCTTATATTTAGGTCTTTGACCAATTTTGAGTTAATATTTGTGTATGGTGACAAAGGTTATTTTTGAGCACCTATTGTGTGCTACAAGATACTGCTATATACACTGAATGGTTTTAGAAGAAGGGTTATACTATGGTTTCAAAATTATTCGTATGTCTAATCTTAAGTGAGTAATTTCTCCTCCTTGTTTGAATAGTTTCACAGTTTTAAAACTTGTTCCAAATGTTTATTATATATACAAAGGGTGCCAAAAAATCATATACACATTTTAAGAATGGAAAAAAAAACTGTATTAAAATTATTCTGATGGTAACCACTTTGAGCACCTCTTGTAATTGCAGAAATCAAATGTGACTTGTATTCATCTTTTGTTATCAGTATTGTTTGTTATCAGTATATATTGAGTATTACAGTTTAATACATCCTTTTCCTTTCTTAAAGTGTGTATATATTTTTGGCACCCTCTGCGCCAAATATATATATAATGGATTTATGCATTCCTGATGGAATACATGTCTCCCAAGACTGTGTTAGTGTTGCAAGATTTAAAGTTATGCATGTAAGCACTGCACTCAAAGAATTTCTGAGATTGTAAAGACGTCATGAACAATATGCCCAGGTGAACTTAAGTTTAGAAATCAACCAAATTCTCTGAAATATCTGAAAGAATCAAGAAGTTAATACGAGTCTCATTATATGTATCACTTTTTAATATGCTTTAAATTGACCTATTTATTATTATTTATTACTTTTATTGTCTGTCTCTGCACTAAAACTTGCACTCCTACATAATAGGATGTTTTTTCCTTCAGTGATGGATGAGCTCTACCTGAATGGATATGCAATACTTGGGTGAGACACGTATATTTGTTGAATGAATAGATGGTCTTAATCTGAAAAAATACAGAAGAAACAAATACTCATGTAGCAGTTTGCATTTTTAATAGAATGCTATAGTATTTATCTTAGTTTTAAGAAAGCTAAAAAATCTCTGTAAATACATTTTGGTGTCAGAGTCTATAAAATATATGGCAACTAATAAATGACTAAGTGCCTCTTGCAGAAAAAGGATAAGCTCATCCTAAATATCACAAGTATGAATAATATCACCTAAAAATGATAATTTGACTTCTACAGTGAAAATAGTTCTATAAATAAATAACAGAATAGATATAAACATATGATTTATGTTGTTCAAATTTAAATATTGTTCTTAAAAATCAAGTTCAAATGTAGAATGACAAAATGGCAAATAGTGGACAAGTGAAAGTGTGGTTTTGAATGACTTTTATTGTAATATTATACAGAGGTAAATTCGGAGTCTGAATTAATATAAAAAACCAAAATGAAAATGTTATCCTAAGATATTCCTTTAAATTGTTTTGTGAACAAATAAAGCATTAATTTAGTATTATATATATATACAGACAGACACACACATATATTATACATATATAATACATTATATACATATATATAATTGTGTTTTATGAAATGGGTACTTTGTTATCTAATTTCTATAATTTATATACAGAATGTTAGTAAAATATTTCAAACATAATTTTATCACTCTGTTTAACTTAATTTCTAATCTTATTTTAAAATCTCTTAAGCATATCAACATATATCCTATTATTCTTACCCAGGGATTTCTTGTAACAAAGCATAATTAAGAAAAATGAAATCCTGGATCATCTGTCCATCAATTTATTTAACACTTAAATTACATACTTAAATTAATGTTATAGTAGAATGATTACTTTTTATGAATTTCAAAAACTTAAATCATTAAAATTAATGACATATCTTAGAATAAAACCTTGATGGAAAATGATCAAATGAGCTAGGAGGGAAATATAATTATAAATAGTGCTTAGGAAACACCCATGAAAAAAGATAATTTGCAATTAAGGTATCTGCTAAAATGATCTCACTGATATGACTAGGAGCATTGTCAGAGAAATTTATTTTATATACACATTGACATACACATCAATAGTAGCTATATTTAATTTGTGCTTTTTAATTAAAAAAATTATTGTCATGTTCATTTATGAAATATACGCTATTTTCAGGTATATTTTCATCTCATCCTTACTTAGAGTACTTGTAGCAATCACGAGTAAATTAACTAAGTTTTCGAAAAATATACTTTGCCATCCAATACACAGAATTTGAACTTCTGTCTATTGCAATTTGGGACAAACTGAACATAGCTAGTTTTAACACGTTGCATACGGATTACGAGAATCTTCGTTTTTTCTGAGCCATGCATTAAGGACGGATAACAAGAATTTCAAAAGATTGGGCAGAGAGCAGGGAGAGGCCAAGACAGGGAGGTGAGACGAGTGGCGATAGGGAACCAGCTGTGAAAGTGCCTACGCAGTGCAGCGGGCCCCCAAGGAAGACAATCCGGCCTCGCTCTCGGGAGATTTGGCCACGCATCATCTGGAGCCCATAGAGGGAAGAGGAAAGAAAAAATATCACACACGGGTGTGTAAAGTGTGCGCATCAAAAAAAGTGAGAAGTGAAAGTTGGTATATATGCAATTTTTGCCGTGTCCCACTGCACAAAGGAACCTGCTTTCTGCAGTATCACACCAGGAGGGATTACTAACATCATAGGTGAGTAAATCCTAAAAAATTCCATAGAAAAATAATAAATGACATAGAAACATTTACGGTTTAAAGAGAAGAGTGCATTTTAAAGTAGTTTCTTTTAAAAACCTGCCGGAACAGAGGGGTATGAGGGATTTAAACCCCGCCATACGCAACGTGTTAAAATTTTGCCTACATATTGGAATTTTTTTAAACCTATCTTGAAAAAAAAAAATCACCTTTTTTTCTTTCAGAGTTTAGAGTTAGTAAAATATGGCAAGTGCCTCATTCCCTAATCGAAAATGATCTAGGCAAGAAAGTCTTCAATTTTCTGATCTCACTGGATGTGATATCTCTGATGCAGAAACAAATAATAATTCTCAACCCTGTTTGCAAGCAAATTTACTGTGATTGGTTTTCACCCTGGAATGACCATGGATTTATTCAAAATGTTCCCAGAGCTACCTGTAAAACTTTAAAGAAGGGCAGTTAGTAGTGGTGATGATTCCAAAACTGATTTTCTCTGTTTATACAATTCTGGCACAGTGAAATGTATTAATAAACAATTAAGCACACACAGGTATTGTGCTAAAAGTTACCTAGACTGAGTAAATTATTAGTTCCATGTTCCATGTGAAAATGCATATTCGTTGAATATTAGCTTGAAAAATACCTGAAATATCCATTAGCAAATATTTTAGTATGTTAAAATGCCTAGCATAATTTCATTCCTTAACAACTGTACTTTCATTGTAAGAAAGGATTAATTCAATGTGTTAATATTTTGCAGGATATATATGTCAGTATTTAGGAGTATAAAGTGGGGTGTTTCCTAAATACTTGTATAAGGTGGGGGTGATTACCAACAGAGAAGATGAATGGCAAGCACTAAATACCACCCTAAATAATATAATTTAAAAATTAAATAAAAGAATAACTTATAAAAAATAGGCTTAAAGAAGTTGTCCATGAGAGCAGTCAGTGTACAGCTATAGGTCAGCAATTCTTAACTTTGAGAACCTTAAGAAACTTTGTCCCACCCATCTTTTCATAGCATGTATGCACATACATGGAGTTCTACTTCCATTTCCAGAGGTTTCAAGAAATCCTTCCCTACAGTCTCAATTCAAACACCTACTCTTAGCAGAGCTCTGCTGCACATATTCAGCTGTGAAGTTTTTCATCCAAGTTCTTTAGTCAGCACTGACTGTAGCACATGACACTCTTTCACGTCTCACCAAGGGACCAACATGCAACCAATTAATTTCTGACACAATGCTTTGTTATTGCTTTCAATTTTTATTTTATATTGGTTGAAAGGGCTCTTTAAGGCAAATCCAGATGTAAATTTGTGTCCTATCACATGACTCTATTTTTCTGACTTTCTATGTACACAATATTTTTTGATTCAATGTCAAATCACAGTGTTAATCTTTTTAAGAATATTTTAAATAGCAACTAATTGCCATTTGCATAGCACCTCTAGCACATCTCATACAATTGGACACTGAGGATCAAAGTTCCATATTTTCAGGCAATGACAATATTGTAACTGCTGACTGGTTAATAGCAATTGTAACATGTCACTGATTACAAATCACAGAACAAATTTACAGATATTGATATTTGGAGAAAGTGTGTCATAAAATTGATGAAATATGACACATAGAAAAAACAGGCAGAGGGTAAACCTTGAGTGGACATTCAGCACAGTGAGGGCAGAGAATCCTGTACAACATCGAGGACCTTAGTTCCATGGGTAAGGCTATCTATCTAGATGGACTTTTTTTTAACCGGGAAACTTATTATAAAATGGTATAAAGTAAGTTTTCTTTAATTCTATCCTTGCAAAATTGCTCTTTGAAATGTTGACTGCCCTTTAATACAGGGAGGGAATCAATTGATCTGGGATATTGGCATATTCAGATTCTTGTTACAATTAATTCTAATTGCAAATTAACTAATTAGCATTCTAGAATTTACTTCAGTCTTTGTCTATTGTAATGTCATAAATCAGTCTTTCAAGGCTTGATCACCCTTTAATGCTAATAAATACAGGTATTGGGGTCTTGGAAATCTGATTCTAGAATTCAAGAAACTAGTTGAAAATGTAGCTACCTTGTGACTGCCTTGGTAGATTCTAATCTCCATAGGGACAAGAGCTGTGATTTTTTGTTTTGTTTACACTGAACACCTCAGATTTTAGCAGTGTGTCAGGTGTAATATATTTTAGGTTAATAAACCTTACTGACATTTTGATATAGAATTCTAACAGAGCTATAGTTATTTACATGAAAGATCTTAAACAGATCCTTATAAATCATTTTTTTTGCATCTAAAATCCAATTTAAGAAGATTCCTAGGATAGCAATATATTTGTTCAATACATTGCAGAAAAAACACACACCACAATTTATTAGTTTGTCTCTCCAAAATTCATCCCAAATTCAGATTCAAAATGCAATATATAATATAAACAGAAAAATAATGCTTTCACATAAATGCCTTATTATACACATCAACATGAACCAGGTCAAGGAATAAAAAGAAAAAGTGAAAAGACTTTCAGTGCTTTGGAAAACAAATTACTTGTCTTGCCTGAAAAAACAAAGTGGCTAATGTCCAAGAAACACTGATGTCCACAAGTGGTTTCAGGAAAGGGAGGGGTTAATCAGAGTTGGTTTGGTATCAAAATAAGGCACTAGCAAAAGACTAGTGATATATTTTATGGTGGTAGTCATGATATTAATAATATTTTGCCATTAGTCCGTATAACTCTTTTATTAAACTTTTCTCACAGAGTAATAACCTAGATCAATAAAATTTGAAAATAAACCCTTAAAGGAATACACAATTTTATTTATCACAGCTATACAAAACAGTGGAAGAAATAATAGTAAATGCTCATGAACGAGGCACCACTAGCAAAATTCCAAAGAATTCATCTCATGTTCAAAAGTAGTATGTAAGATGATACATATCATGACATTTGTTGTGGCAGCAGGAAGTAAGCTGCAAGCTGGATCTCATTACCAAAACGAATGTCGTGCATCCTTGGGTGGTCTTTTGCAGAGACCATATTTAATGATCTTAACTTACATAGAACAGCATGGGTAGATATTTTGATTATAGTTAAAAGACAAAAGTAAAAAAAAAAAATGTGTCAAATCTACATAGCACAGTATAATTTACACAAATTAGATACACACATACACAAACCAATGTTATAGTTTTCAAAGATGCATCCATATATTAGGATCTAAATCAATTTCATTGGCAAGGTTAGGTACCAAAGTGGTGGAAGCGGGGGGGGGGGGGGGGAGATGCTAGAAATGATGGAAACATACTAAAACAAGACAGAGGCATTACCAGATCGATAAAGGAAACAGTTAGTGACGAAAGGAGCATGAGTACTTCTGTGCAACCAAGATAAAAGAATAAATAAATAAATAAATAAATAAATATTAATATTAAAACTAACACTTTCCAAATTGCCTCGTACGACTATAACATGTCAGAGGAATTTAGCACGATGTCAAGTTTCCTTATTTCTTTTACCTTAATTCCCCTAAGACATCTTGTGACAATTAACAGCGGTTTTATAAAAACAGTTGATTCATACGGTTGTATTTTGGTTGTTTTTTCAGGTAATAGAAAATTGCATTTTCGTAAAATGCATAGTCCTTTAATGCCTTAATTGTATATGGGCTGACACTGTATCACATTTGTAAAAGTGAATCGGACATTTAATATTCCTTTAATCTAAAACCCATCTACACTGTATGATTTAATTAACAGATAATTATATACCAAATATGAGAACTTTAGGGACTGCAGCACTGAGGCTGTATCAGGATGAAAGACGTTTATTCTTAACACAGAGCTTCTCCTCTGACTGAATGAGGCTAGGAATCGCAAGCAAGGCTGAGTGAGAGCTAGCTGATAACAAACTGTTCATTAAAGCATTAGCCTCCCTGAGCTTAAAGAATGCCAAAACCTTCTCTTCTCACACATTCACAGAAAAATAATTACAGAGCAAAAAGAACACTGCTTTGCATTTGTAATAAGAGGCAAAAATTACCGTATGTTACATTCAAAATTACTTCCCAAAACACTAATTTCCAGCAGGTTTTTTCTAATGGTCTTTTCAAAGTTTATTATTATGACCCCTCTTTATTCAATCTGTCTTCCACTCTGCTGCCTGTCCTCTTCTGCATCATGAATTTGCTTGTTTGAGTTGTCATGTCTCATTTTACCTTGCACATAATATATTGGCCTAACACAATTAACATAGGAATTCATAGGTGTATGATTGCCAAAAAAATACAATGTTCAAGTCCAGAAGACAGAAAAAGACATGTTTTCCCAAGTTGTTATACTAGGAAATAATTTGGAAATTTAATATTGGTAAAGTAAAAAAGCAAAAAAAAAATTTAACAAAGAACTTAGAAAATGAGCTTAGTGCAGTCTTTTATTAGACATGGGAAACAAAGATTCACAGGGTTTAGGAGAATTTTTCAAAGTTTTACAACCAGTACTAGAGATTAAAGTGCAGAACCCCCCCCCCCCGCCATTTCTGTGATATAAAAGAGCATTGTATTATACTAAGCATAAATTAATAGATGTGGACTCATTCCACTCAGCTTTTAGAGTCGCCAGGACACTATGGTTAGGAGAAAGCCATCTGGAGTCAGAATGCATGGAATCATATCCTGGCTTTACTACCCACTGACTTTTGGCAACTCTCCCTAAGCCTCAGTTTCCCTATATGCATGATAGGTAGAATAATCATGCATACCTCATAGGATTGTTAGCAGGATTAAATGAGACTATATATGTGAACCAATCAGCACATCTCCATGCACATAATAGTTTTTAACATAATATTTATCTTTAAAACCTTAATTCCGCCTTTCACAAAACATTTAAATACCAATTCCCATGCTAAATACTGACATACATACAAGGTGCATCCCTATAGTTAAAAAGTGTATAACTGGGTTCTGTTGATTATATGATTCTTTAGTGAATTCAACAATTAGCTTATATATTTTTTCCATCTTGCCCCTTGTATATATTTATTAAATTCAGTAAATCCACCAATAAACCTTTCTAAAATGTGCTTGTGAATCTCTTTACCTTCTTATTGCCGATTATCTCCATCTTGCCACAGAACAGAAAATAAAAATCCAACACTCTTATCTTATAATATCTTAAATATTAATAGGTTCACCCTCAACACTTCAACTCTAAAACAACAGTCTCTCCAGCCATGTAATTCCCTTACTCCACAAAATGGGCTCTTTTGTTTATCACTGACTTTGGAATTCTTCATTGCTTTCTATCTTCCAACATTGTCCATCCTGTCTGTATAATAGAATCCAGAGTAAGAAATTTCAAACATGTTTGAACCACTCCACTATTTGTTGAGTGTTCAGTCAGCTTCTGAGTATTATCTTCATTTAAAAAGGCCAACATTTTATATTTAAACTTTTGAGGAATGAAAGGATCCTTTTCTATTTAATAACTACCCATCATTCCAATGATTACCTTTCTAAAGCTCACACAAAATACAGATACGTTATTTTTCCTACAAGATCAAAATGTTACACTACATGAATAGTTCACACCAATAACTCAATAAAATGTGCTCCTGTGTGAAATTATTATTGAAGACTCAAAAAGTACATCAAAGTTCCTAACATACCAATCCCATTAAACACATTCTTGGGAAAGTAAAATATACATTGCAGAATGCTGAACAAGATTTTTCTGGTCCTAAAGTTGCAATAGTTTAACTTCAAATTAAATTTTGAATATAACTAGTCACAGTATTACATCAAAAATCAAGGGGTAATGAAAAAATACAGGTTATGAATTTTATTAAAGGTCATTTCATTAAAACTGTAAAATGCACATGCATAATTGCTAATTATAACCCAAATTCTATAATTATGGAAATATGGCACTATAGCTAATTACTGAGTAACTTGTTATTAATAAATTTCATGTTTTCTTCATTCAGCATACATGCATACATACATATATAAAATCATATATGTGCATATACTTAATTTTATTTATATATGTATATATAATTGTTTACTACATGACATTTTATAACCTAATCTCTAAATAGAGCCAGATAGCCCTCAGCTTCAGAAACCCCCTGCTCTCAGTCTGGATGAGAATCACGGACTAACCTGAGCCAGGAGACACTCACTAAGTTGCCCAGAGAGCTGACATTGTCATGTCACTGCCATCCTCTATTTGAAGAAAATGAGATACAATGAGGAACAAATTACATTTCCAGAAATAAGAGGAGCATGATCAATATAAACATGTGTGTTTTCACCCACTGTTGGGTAGAAAGAAAACCAGGAGCAGATCAAATATTGTTATTCTGAAAACTTTAAAGGAGTGGATTCTCTACCAGAACAGAGCCTGCTGTCATAAGTATATAAAAGGAGATAAAATAATATATGGTAATAAAATATGTCAAAAAGTTAGGAAATTAAGAAAAAATATACCAATGTTATGAGAAGCACTTAACCACTTAGAGCTTTATACAAATACTTGTATAGAGGTGAGACAATCCTTCCCAGCTCTGAATTATATGACACTGAAAAAGTATTCAATAACAACAAAATAAATGGAAGCAGCTATCTCTATTTTTCCATTATTTTGACTATCTTCCTCACTAGAAAATAACATTATTGAGTATTTACATATTTCTCATCTGTGTTTTGCATTTCCTCTTGTTAAATATAAATATACTGGTCACCTTCTTGCATAATCATCTATCATAGAATACTGGCACAAACTAATGCTGTGTAAAAGAAGTGCTCTGATGGTTTAGTTATCTAGGTTTTGCAAAACATTCTCTGGGAGTCCACAAAATAGTTATTTCATTTCTAACAGCCACAGCTTTTTTTTTTTTTCTGTGAACATGAGCAATGTAATTCATAAGTTTTACCGTGAGGGTTACATTTATATATATTTATTATATACACATACATATTATATATTACATATATAATATATGTGTGTATATATACATATGTATGTAGATGGATAGATAGATAGATAGGTACATATAGATATACACATATACAATGCCCTATAGGTGATCAGTAAGTAGAAACTGTTATTGTATTTGTCAATGTCATTCCATAAATGAACTTCTACTCCTTAGTAAGGAGCATGGTAGTAGTTATTAACCTCTTAATTCTTAATATGCTTTTGAGTTTAGGAAAATGCATAAATGTTTAGAAAATCTCTTCAAACACCTACAAAATACTTAACACATTTTGAATGCCAGAATTTTTGTGAATATGACCAAGTACAAGAAAAAAAGTTAATTCTTAAAAACAACTAGTACTTCTTTTTAATAAAAGGCTGATTCCCATCATAAAAGAAATGTGGTGGAAGAAAAGACTTATCAGGGAGTAGTAAGTAATAAGAGGAAGATGGAAATAAAAAAATGATAATAAATTACGTAGAGGAAGGAATGGGACAGAGTAGCAAGCAGGTGAAAGAATAAAATGTGAAGAGGCTCACACTGGCATGGAGTTAATCTCTTTATTTAAATAATTTAACTTCACTGGGTTATAAAATTTTAGTGAAATAAAAGAAAAACTGAAAATATGTAAAAAGACAAAACAGAGACACATTGTATCTAGAACAAAATTGTTACAAAAGAACACTCTGAGAAACTGAATCTAAACCAAATGTTAAAATAAATATATATCACTAAAGGTAACTGCAACATGGGATTGTTCAAATATTATCTCTTACAGGACCCTATTTCGCTTGTAGCTCTCTTTTCTATTATAACTATAAACTATTTGGGAAGAAATTATCCAACTGTTGTAAAAATGAACCAGACTTTTATTGACAAAAGTTCCTCTCTCTTCTTTAAATAATGAAAATATTATGACCACTGAATACAACACACTTCCCTCACAACTTTTTTTTTTCTTATGCACTCATCCAAAACAAAGGCTCAAGCCTGTTTCAACCCTATTCTATTCTCCTCAGCAACTACTCCCGAGTTAATGAGTGTGTGATAGAGGAAAACAACCATTGAGGCTTCCTTGTTTCAGCACTTTAAATTTAGTACCACAAATTCCATGGACTCACAATGATATCTGATAAGTCTACTACATTTCCATTGTCAACGAATTTTCCCACTCTCCAAGAACAACAAATCTGTACATTCTCCTTGCTCTTCCAACTTCCTCTTCTTTTCTCATGGTCAGTTAACTGCGTTGCTGCTTATTCCACAGAAAAAGCAGACGGAATCGTAAGAAGAATTCTTTTTCTCATAGCCACCAGTTCTAACACCCTACTGGCCTCACAGCTATTTGCACCCTGTCTCATTACGATTAACAGCATGACTTTCCACTGCCCCTCCCAAACATGTGCTTCCTCCATGCTGCACTGAATTCCATCCATTCTCATCTTCTCATCCACTCATCTCTTCAATAAACCTTTGTCTTTTCTTCTTTATCAGCTTTTTTTGTCTTTATTTGGTTATTCTCATCAGTTTAAAACATGTGAAAATATAGCTCATCTTTAAAACAAATTTCTCTTTATCTATAATTTTTCCTATTCTATTTTGCCTATCTATTTTAGCTACATCCTGATTGTGTCCTTCTCTTATAGGCTAACCTTCCTAAAAGTTCTTATACTCAGTCTCTACATTCTCTAGGTCCATTCCCTCTTAAGATTCTCCAGTCAGGATCTTCCCTTCCCCACTCGACCAAATTATTCTTGACAAGTTCACCAATTGAATTCACTTTGTCGAATCCAATAATTTGTTGTTTCTTCTCTTTGTGTCTTTCC
The DNA here is from genome assembly GCF_036562045.2 of Rhinolophus sinicus. Lineage (NCBI taxonomy): Eukaryota > Metazoa > Chordata > Mammalia > Chiroptera > Rhinolophidae > Rhinolophus > Rhinolophus sinicus. The sequence goes on from NC_133754.1 coordinate 70,084,307, forward strand.
TTTGTTTCCTCTTTGTCTTCCTGACATTTAATGTTAGAACACTGAGGGGCTCAGTTTTCTATTTATACACCCTTCTTAAGTGATTCAATCTAGTCCTTCTGTGTTCTCTAGAGTATAGTATATAGATTCATTAAACGGCTGGCTATAAAACATAGCCCTCCAGTCCCAGCTCAGCCTCCCTCCTGATCTCCAAAGTGCTATAAGCAGATTCCTACATGACATTTCCACATGAGTAACTAAGAGGCAACTCAGCCTTATGTCCAAAGTACAAAGTCATTGATCCAAACCCCCATAGCCAATTCCCCTTCAGTGCCCTGCATCTTAATAAAGGATACCGTTATTTACCCAGTTGTTCAAGTCAAACACCTTGGAGTCACTCATGACTTTCTCCCAACCACCATTTCATATGTATCAGTAAATTCTGCTGCTAGCTTTAGAATTCATGGAGTCACTCATGACTTTCTCCCAATCACCATTTCATATGTATCAGTAAATTCTGCTGCTAGCTTTAGAATTCATGTATATTCTTAATCTGACCAACTCTCACCTCTCCATAACTACTATCTTGGGGCAAGCTTCCATAATTTCTCCCAAGGACTGATGCAATAACTTTATAATGTGTATCCAATAGTATATTTCAACAATCAATGTATTCCTTTAACATTAAATCAAATCTTATTACCACTACAATTAGAACATTCTATGGCTTCCCAGTACAATCAAATCTCAAGATACTTTGGTCTCTGAGGCACTACATAAATCTGACTCTGGCTTTGTTTGTTTGTTTGTTTGCTTTTAATTTCATCTCCAAACATTCACTTCTTTGTTCACTCTCCTTGGCCACATTAGCTTACTACTGGTCCTGGAAACAAGTAAGCATACTTAGGGCCTTCGCATTTGCTCTTCTCTTTGACTGGATGGTCTTATTCCAGATACTTGCATGACTTATTCTTTTCATTCCAATTTCTGCTCAAGTATTAGGCCATCTGAGAAGTCTCCCTATTCATGCAATGTAATATATCATCCTCAATACTCTTCATCTCCTATGCCATTTTTATTTTTTCCTTCATAATATCTAATCCTACCTTATGTCATTTTATGTAAGCTCCATGAGGGCAGAAATTTAGTTCTGGTCTGATATATGGAAGATACTCAATACATATTGAATAAGCAAATAAATCATATGGCATTCCCTGAAGCAATAAATTCATATAATTCACATATAGTTCCAAAAGATTTTTGGAGAGCAGCTGGGAAACAATGTTTCCTGAAATACTGCACTTCACTAGATTGTATAAAATGGCTTTAGTGGCTGTGGTCTCTTAATAACAGTAAGTTTGATTGAAGAGCCATGTCAAGCAATTTGAGCTTTTAGTTATTAATCTAAAAACTGAGAATGAAAGAGAAGTTGATGAATCATGCCAGTTATAGAAGATTGCTAATTTAATAAGCAACTCATTAGAATTTGCTGTGGTGGCTCTGAAGTTTAATGAGCAGAAATTTTCCCTCTAATTTTTCTGAAGCAGTGAGATGTCAGTGAACTGAATTGATGCTTTAATAATAATGATTTCTCCTCTACTTTCTTCTTCATGAGAAATTAGCCCACATAATCCTCTAACTCATACTCACATACATTAGCTGTACCAGTGTGAGAAATCTGGAATAATACCATTTATAGTGGTAAAATACATTACATAGCACATACCACAATACTCTTAATTTAGCCTTATGGTAACTAGTTCATGGTTATACAGTAATGCACATCCATAGATTTGTATAATATGCTTGTCGAAGACAGTAAGCTAATTATAGCAGTAACAATTGCCAAGACATCTAATGAGCACTCTAAATACTTTCTTTAATTCACTTTCTTTAACATAGCTCCTTTTATTTTAGAAAGGAAGACCAAATTTATTTAACCATTTTTAAATTTTATATCTAATTCACACATATATGTTCACATAATTCTCTTTAAAATTGTGCTATTTTTACACCCAAAATTAAATCTTGATATGCTTCTTTAAAGGCTAAAACTGTTCTTTCTTCCATATATAGTCAAATTTCATAGGCCCTGTAGAGAGTCACCTTCATGATGATTATGGCAAAGAGAAGTGTGTTTCTCCAAACCATGTACTTTGAGGTCAGCTAGAACTGAATTTAAAACCATATTGGTCATTTGGCAACTGCAACCTTGGGAGGCTAGCTTAATCTCTCACAGGCTCGATTTCTTCATCTTTAAAAATGGGTAAGTCTGTTATAGAGAATTGCTGTGTGGCTTAGCTACATATACTTTCACAGCACACTGACTCATAGTAAGCAATTAATAAGTGTTCTTTTCTACTCCACAATCCCTCTTGAAATACTGACCTATTATTCTGCCATTCCTTTAAAAAATATTTCTTAGGCATAAAGTAAATGATAGCCATTGTGCAGTCTCCCCGGTCACCCGAGCCAAGTGCTCCAGGTATGTCCCTCCTCTGAGTAGTGTGTGCCCTGATGTTGCAGTTGAGCCTTGGTTGCCATTTGCATTGGGAGGCACTGACTCTGAGGCTCAGGGGTTGTAAGGCCTGGCAGTGACTACAGTGGAGGAGCTATGGTGCAGGGGCTGACACTACGGGGCAGGATTCATTTTTCAGCAGGGCTCTGGGGCCTGCCCGGTCTGTGTTTTGTGTGTATCACCCTTGGAGGCAGCTGGGTGATTCGCCTGTTTAGTCCAAAGCCAGCCATGGGCTGTGCCTATACCAAGGTCTCTTAGGAGGGGCTCTGCCACAAGCCAAGTTAAGCCCTAGCCTGTGTCCTGCCCAGGGCCACCTGGCATGAACCACAAAGCAATCCACAGATGGCCACCACCCACGCTGGGTGTGGAGGCGCCTCAAATGGCCAAGCCATGAACTGAGGCTGACTGCCACTACTGCAGAGCTTGGGGCTGCTCAGCAAGAAGTGCAGGACATGCCGAGGCCAGATGCAGCTGGCTTGGGTTTTGTGAACCTTTGAGAAATATCAGTAAAGCTCTCGGCCATTTGTACAGATAAGCCACTGGAAACGGCTGTGTGTGCCTGAAAGTTGGGTGGGATGGGGTCTTAAGAAATTGACAGCGTGGGGTGAACTAATGGTGTTAGCTAGTTTGACAGAGATTTATATATGGCAGCCACCTGCATCTATACTCAGGGAGTGGGTAGAGCTCAGCAAAAACACAATGGATTCTGCCATTATTCTGTCTTGGAGAAAGCTGCCTCTCTATCCATCATCCCGAGGCCAGACAACTCAGTTCCTCCCCATGTGTCCCTAGCGCCTTTCGAGATGTTGCTCCAGTGCTGGAGCTCAGAGCAAATAAATCTGTCAGCAAGTAAGTCTGTGCACAGGTCCTTTAAGAGCAATGCCTGGGACTCCAGCAGACCTGTGTCTCACTCAGCCATAATCTCCACTGGTTTTCACAACCAGAAGTTCTGGGGACTTCTTTCCCCTCCACTGTAACCCTGGGGTGGGGGTGGGGGTTGGGACCCCTTGCTTCTCCAGGTGAAACCTCCACAGCCAAGATATCCCTCCAGATTTTTAATGGTCACTCACGGGTGTGAGACCAGCCTGTTCTGCCTCTCTGCCCCTCCTACCAGTCTCTAGGTGGTTTCTCTGGTATGTGCTTAGTTGTAGGACTTCGGTTCAGCTACATTTCAGGTGATTCTCAATGATCGTTGCTCAGTAGTTTAGTTGTAATTTTGATGTGGTCATGAGAGGAGGCCAGCACAGTGTTTGCCTACTCCATCATCATGACTGGAAATAAGATGCACCAATTTTTGATCCATGGTCAAGAATTTGGAAAATACTGCTTTTACAAAGCTTTTTGTATCTTTAATATCTTGAGAAAATTATTTTCAGTTAGCATATTAACTATGTGCTGTTCCTTATTTAGTTATTTATTTTACTTATGGCAACAATGCTAGTGGAAAACAGTGGGAATATATATAATGAGTGATATTATCATGTAGCATTAATGTGAGCCTTTATCATGTTGATTTTACTTACTAATTCAGTGAACTGTACACAGTAACACTAATTTATCTTATTTGGTGTATCATGATAGGAGGTGAACAGGAAACTATACATTTATTGAAGACATTTCTATTAATATTCTTTAACTTAAATCTCTTAACATTTTTTTTTTTTTTAAATCCAGGCATCATTAGAACAATTTAGTTTATTTCCAAGTTGTTTGTAAACGTACAAGTATGAAGCGCGAGCTTATACAGGACTGCTACTAGCTTATAAGGAGCCTATATATCGATTTTTAAAAGTGTCTTGATTAGGCAGAAATATTAGAAAATGTGCTCCTTCTTGAAGAGACAAGGGTACCACTGAAATAGAAGCAAGCCCACAACTGGGCAAGGAAGACTCTCCTGGATTCCAGCACCCATTCATCCCCTTAGCTGGGTTCCTTTAAGCAGTGTGCACACTGCACAGCTGTATAAGGTAGCCCTGAGAATATTTGTATTTATCTAATTATTTATTTCATTAGTTAGCACAGATATTCTTTTTGTTTGTGCATTTTACAAATATTCTAAACTCATATATAACATCTCTTCCTACAAACTCTGGAAACCATATTTAAACATGACCCTATTTTTACTTTTGTAATGGGAATGAGTCAGTGCGTTCTGTAATGTGTTGCCAATCAAGCATATGTAAAAATGGCACTTTCAAATTATGCCCTGGTTCTTTAAAAATAGACCAATTAGGAGTTTGACCAGCAATTCCAATTGTAAAACACTTTCTCCTCAAGACTAAAACATCTGAGTGACAAATGCATTCATTTGCTAAACTACTGCATGAGCCCCTAGTTGGTCATTTTTACTAAAAAGTAATTAACTAAGCACAATATAACAGTTTCAAGCCTATTAGGAAAGTTTCTTGGGAATTTAAATAAATTAGCTATTATTAGAACTAATGAAATCTCTAAGAGTACCAGAGTTAATTGCAAAAGTTGTTCAGATAAGATGTCTAATAATTTGTATAAAAATCTGTTTGAAGTTAAATTAAATGTCCAAGTGTACCAAAGTCAGTGTTAAATTAAAACTCCAAAAACATCAACAACGCAAACTGACTTACATTTTTAAGTATTTTGATCCATTTTTAAAAACTAAAATGTTAACAGTGGTACACAATACCATTTGTGCTATAATTTGCAAAGTGGTCACAACGAAATAGAAGAAAAATAAGTATGAAGTCAGAAGGGGAGAACAATAAATTCATGACATAGAACAAATGAAAATGTGAAAATACTGGGATAAAGTTGACCAAATGACACACCTGAAAGTACATGGGGTATCTAAAGGTAAATGTGAGTTAAACTAATCTGCTAGCATAATATTTTTTATTGTTATAATTACAAAGAATTGTAGACTTTGATCAATAACATACTTTGGGGAAGAGAATTGACCAGGGCAAAAAAATAGTAGAAGAAAACTCCTAGAATTGACAACAGTAATAGAAAAATAATCCTAAAGGTCAGTTATACATACATGTATATACATATATATTATTACCCCTCCCTATCAATACAGCAATGCAATTTGTGTTATGTGTTACATTCACTAAAGCTTTATGTGTAATTTTGTGGGAAAGGTACTCTTTTAATTAATGCATCTAGTTTATTTTGAATGTGTATTTCTATAGATAAAACAACTGAAATTTTCTTTACCATTTGCTGAGGTTTAATGAAAAAAAAAACCATAATTTGTGAAAATTTAAAAAAAGCAAAAAACTGCCATAGTGTAGCCAAACTACAATATGCATTTCAAGCTCATAATTTTTGAGTCAAAGATTTAATAACATGATTTATTCTCATACATCATAAACTGATATTAAAAACTATGTATCTTTTAAAAAGCTATATAGTTTACATTTTTGCAGTGAATAAAATGTCTTATATCCAGAAAATTTGTCTAAAATATTTCCATATTAAACCACTGCATGTGTTTTGGCCAATAACTTCAATTTTTAATGGCACACATATTTTTGTTTTCTTTCATAGTGTGCCTCAATGATTAGAAAAGATTTAAAATTAAATAACTAGAATAAAATTGTGATTAAAAAAATAAAGCATTAAGATCAGAAAAGTGAGTTCAGAAATAAAAATGAAGCACTAGGAAAAAGATTAAAAAAATAAAAAATAAAAAGAAAGAAGCAAGTCATAGCAACTATACATTTAAGAACAGTTGAATTTCAAATAAAGTTGACCTTCCTAGCAGGCAAAATAGTTAGTTTCTCATTCCTCACTGTCAGAAATTGAAAAACTCACCAGGAAATGCAGAGGATTTTCTTAGTGCTAAATTTTAAAATTAAATCAATATGAGGTTTTATATTAGAGAAGTGAGAGACAAAGACAAGTGGCACATGCCCTTAGTGATATTACTTTATCAAATGAAGTGATTTAATGTGGCTGAACACTGTAGTTTCCCACTATAAAGCCAAGGATATAAATAAGGCTATTATTTTTCAAAGGGTAATTCTAATGTGCTCCTACTTTATAGTGTTCTAATAGTCTTGCATGGCCTAAGGATGACACTTGATAACACAGATTTAATTTTTAAAATGTATATACTTCGGGTAGATTCTTAAGAAAAGAAAGGAAAATAACACATCTTTGTGTTATATATTCAAGAAATCTGAAAAACAGTTTGAGAGCTTGAAAATTCAAAAATATTTTGAGCTTTTGGTTGAGGGTAAATACATAAAAATAGAGATCAAATCAACATATATGGTTTGATCCTACACACACACACACACACACACACACACACACAGAGCAAGTTAACTCCTCAGAGGCCAGAAAGAAGAAAAAGCTTCCCTAAGCATATTTCATTCAAATATATTAAATGATTCAGAATAAGAAAAAAGTTTATATTGTATAAAATTTCATATCTATCTATCTATCTATCTATCTATCTATCTATCTATCTATCTATCTATCTGATATACCGTGTTCCCTGAAAATAAGACCTAGCCGGACCATCAGCTCTAACGCCTCCTTTGCAGCAAAGATTAATATAAGACCAGGTCTTATATAATAATATAATATTATATGTGTTATATAAGACCGGCTCTTATATTATATTAAAATAAGACCCAGTCTTACATTAATTTTTGCTCCAAAAGACTCATTAGAGCTGATGGTCCAGCTAAGTCTTATTTTTGGGGAAACACGGTATATTAAATATATGTAAACAGTGTGTCTCAGTGTGTATACATACACGCATATAAATTTATGTTGTATATTATATATGTATGCACCTGCATGTATACTATACATACATACGTTAATAGTATGTAATATTTAATTTTCTAAATGCAATAAAAATTATTCAGTAAAAAGACTCTTCAAAACATTAATACAATTTTAGTGGCTCCTTCTTCTCTCATTAAAGAAAGAGGAAAAGGTTTTCACTGCCTTTATAGTAGCACACATGTCATTGAAGCATAATAGGATATTGAAGCAATGAGTTTTGACTGTATCAATGGACAAATGTTGAACAGAAATGAATAGCCTAGTGCAATGAGTATTTTATTCCCACTTTTGGTGTTAAAGAACAATAGCTTAAAGTCTATGAAGTCTCAAAATAACTATATATCAACTAAATTATAATATAAAATGAGAGATTGAGAAAAATGTACCCTATCTTAAATAATCACTGTAAGGTTAAATGTGAAGATGGCAAAGACTTTTCACTATTTGACCCTCGATATTTTTTTCTACTCTACACTACTTAAATATGAGATTGAAAAGAATACTCAAGAAAAGGTAGGGTGAAAATACATATATTTGCTTCATTTTATTTCTTTATCATACGGTAGTATCCCCTTATCTTTGGGAGGTTCCAAGACCCCTAGCAGATGCCTCAACCCCAGATGGTATTCACTTCTTACATATATTAAATTCTTCTTTGCACAAAATCTTCAGTATCAATTAAAAAATTGTAAAACTAAAATGCTTAGACAATCTGAGTACCATTATTTTCCTATTTCCATTATCTTCCATTGGATAGTCTCCTGGATCTTTCTCCCCAATAAATCTAGAGGATCTCTGACTCATTATCATGTTGATAACATCACATACCTATTTTATCAAATTCCATGATTCTTCACCATTGATACCACTCATGTGAAATAAGATACTAAAGTGGAGTTAGTGTGCTTAAGGAAACTAAAAATTAGAATAAATCTCAAGCATAACTGTGATTCAAGTAGCATTGCTAAGGCCTTTTCTTTAGAAGCAATGTTGCTTCTGATCTTGGCCTTAATGCCAGCAGAACCAGAGTGTATTCTGGTTATTGAAGTGGTAACAGAATCCAGATCCTTTTGCACTACTCTCTCACTCTCTGTAACTCCCTCCTCACATCCTTGAAGCCTGTGCTTGCTCTCAGTCCTCATTTTAATGAAAGGAAGAGGGAGTATTGCCAACCCTGCTTAGGAACACTATTATCTTGGTACTGACCTCCTGTTCTCAGACCCCTACTCAGCATCAGTTTCATTACCCCCATTCATTCTTATCTCAGTACAGCAGCTATGAATGAATGAATTAATGAATGAATGAATGAATGCATGAATTAATGAAAAATGAATGAATAAATGAATAAAAAAATAAATAAAATGGATGATGGATGCTATATGGAAGAGATATTAACAGGAAAAAAATGGTTCAAAATGGTTTCAACTTCTCTAAGACCTGTGTGTAGTCAGGAAACTGGTAAAGTTCAGTCATACCTGTAGCTGTCAAAAACCTGTGTGCTATGCCCCTCACTCTCCATCAGAGGAGCAGTCAGCAGAACAGGATGCAGACAGTGAGACTTACCATTAGATGACTGGGCTTGTATAACCACATGCTGATGATAGAGTGATTCTGCCAAGTTACTGAACTTCTTTCAACATATCTCTTGCTTTCTATACATGCAAGATTGTGGACAAGACAAAATATGTTGTGTAAAATGTTGTATAAACTGAAACTCACTCTGAACTGAAATTGTCTTTTTTATAGTTCAGCCACAAGAAACTAAGCACCTTATTGTCTGTTATACTAGAAATATAATTAATGGTCTAGTAATGATACTTTAGATATCATGCTCTAAGACACATTTTCTTTTTTTAATCTTATCTACAGATAAGATTTCCATTGAGTGTACATGGTTTTACAATATAAGACATGTATTAGCCATGTGTTTCTGATGCTTTGACATCTGAGTCCTTGCTGGTCATGGAGGGCCTGCTCCACCCAAGGCTAATCAATTCCTATACAGAGTAATCAACCCACCTGCAAGCATGCCTTATCTATACAAACCAGTCAATGAAGAACCCACACCTCCAATAGACCCTTTGTCAGGCTTTCACAGGTCTTACACTCTGGGCCACTATCCATCTGCATTAGTTTTCCTAGAAACAGATGTCAGCCAACTAGAGACAGACTCTGTAACCCAGAGCGTGCTGAAATCATTCAAACCATCCAATACTGAACCCGCTTAGCCTACTTACTCATTTTTCTCTCACGGTAACCACAACTAAGACTTGTGCCCATGTTCCCCCCTCATCCCTTACTATTGCCTGACCCTAGTGCTTCGCTATGTGGCCCTGCATGGAATGAATGCCTTGCCTCCTGTTTCTACGAATCTGTAAATATAAAAACGTCTTCTTTCATGATAATAATTTCCATGTCTGTATTTTTCCCATACCTGTTTTTAAACAAATCTGGGTACTCTTAAAATAAGAAAATAATATGCTGACATTAATTTTAAATAAATAATTATCTTTGAACAATTTCTGTCAAATGTTTTCTTTTTTTATAAGATTTTAATTATTTAAATAGGCCATATTCATCACTCCTATTGTAATTACCAGTTGTTTACAAAAAGATTTCAATGCATTTGTATAAATGCAGACATGCTAACAAGAGGGAAAAATGAAGAATTTAAATAATCATACCTTTAAAATATTTCTCTAAGAAGTCACAAACTTAGAGTTAATTTTAACTATGTTGTAAATCTTGCTATAAAATTGAATAAAATAAAACTAATTTCAAGGCTTTTACTCACATTTTTTAATCAGATACCTATGAATTTCATACTTTTCTCCTCCTTTGACTAGACACATGCCTGGATAGTGAATCAAAGCAAAGAATAAATCCACATTGAAAAGTTTTTTGTTTTTTTTTGGTTTGCTTGTTTTTTTTATCTTCTCCTATGTTGAGTCCATAAATCAGTTAATGGAGAAGCTGAACTAGTTTCTAAACCATTGTGTTTAGCATTTATGTACCTTGAAAAGGCTTTGACAGAAGAACATAAGCAGCAATCATGGAAGCTGTTACAGATCAAAAAAGTCAGAGAAGAGTATGATAGGGCCCTGACATAAATTTACGGAATAAAACAATAAATGTCAAAATGCACTGTGATTGTGGTAGCTGGTTAAAAAAAGGGTATGACAAGGTTATGTTGTTATATCAAGATTGAATTCTTAAGATGTGAGTTTAGGCAGAAAAAGATAAGAACAGAACTTACCAAGTCACCTGTAAAAATATAATAAAATAGTAGGAACCAATGATTGAATAATAAATAGTAAGAAAACTACAGCAACAAAAAGAGTATTTGGATCTCTAAATTTAAACAGTACAAAGAAATTCTTTTGTAAGAGGATATACTTGCATTTGGTCTGAAACTTCTACACCAAAGTGTATCATTTTATGTCTTCCAAAAGGCATACTAAGGAACTTACAGCCCAGGGAACCTAATATCATTGCCCCATTCCATAAGTATCTAACCAACATGTCTTGTTTTTCCCTTAAATGTCTCATATATGGACAGAATATTGAAGGAATACTGAAGGAAGTATAATCACATCCATTTACACAGATATGTAAAGAGATAATTCAAATGTGTGTCTGCAACATCATCTTCAAACACCCTCCTCCACAGCATAAACTGTTCTGGAAAATGTAGTATTTAACAAGAAAAACAGTCTATTATTCTACATAATAGTTACAAATAATTCCACCCAAAGTATTGTGTCACTACTCACTCTTATGTCAAATGTTAATATCGTGTTTTCCCAGAAATAAGACCTGGCCGGACCATGAGCTCTAATGTGTCTTTTGGAACAAAAAGTAATATAAGACTTGGTATCATGTTATATTATATTATATTATATTATATTATATTATATTATATTATATTATATTATATTATATTATATACCTGGTCTTATATTAAAATAAGACTGGGTCTTATGTATATTAATTTTTACTCCAAAAGATGCATTAGAGCTGATGGTCCAGCTAGGTCTTATTTTTGGAGAAACACGGTATGTATTTTACCACAATTAAAAAGTTCAAAGACACTAAATAATTACATAAAATGTTGATAAAGTTATTTTTATTTTGTCTAACTTGGTACGGCAGTGGGAGTTCCATTAATCAAATACTTAATAGGATCTTGTTATGTTTATGGTAAATAGAGTATCAACTTCAGAACAATAAGACTATAATAAATAAACTTAGTTTAACCAAATAAACATTAGGCACAGGAGATACAAAGACTGAGGCCAGGGACACAAATCCCTCACAACGAAGGATCTCAGAAAATGATCTGAGAACAAAGGAAGGTGAAACACTGATTTTAGTACTTTCCCAGGTCTATAAACGGTGCCTAACACAGTGCCTGAACCAACGTAGATGATATAGTAGTTTGGTGCAAAAGTAATTGTGGTTTTTGCAATTATTTTTAACCTTTTAAGCCGCAGTTACTTTTGTACCAACCTAATTTTTTTTCTGAATTGTTGAATGATGTTAATATAAATATGTCAATAGAACATGTCATGGAAACACAAATGATCAAAAATTTTACTTTGTGCAGTTAAAGCAGCCTGAGGAGTGATGACAATCAACGTGGGTAGGAGTTTATCAGGGGAACAGGCAGCGAGAATGAGTAAAGCCGTTCCAGACGGTGTGAGCATCACAAGCAAAGGCACAACACTCGTTATATATTCTGGAACTTTTGATTAATGTAGATGGATGTGAAGATTGAAATCAGACTGAGATTTGAAGAACAACCCACCTCAGTATGCGAGTTTTACTCTGCACTTAAGCCTTCACCTAAATATCTCCAGAATATAGAGTCTAATTGTAAGTGCCTTCGGCTGATAGGTTTCCAAACCATGCTCCCCTGCTTGAACTCACCTCATGCCAGAAAAGTGAAAATATGGGCCATATTTTGTGATAGTTCAAGTGAACCACTGTTTATTCTTCTGGCTTTAGGATCTCATAAACCTCAGAGCCAATATAGTGCACATTTATGTATTTGGATCATTATTATAACTAAGAGACATAAATTCTCTTTAAATAGTTTCTGTTACATTTTTCCTAGTACTTAGTTGTAGTCTACATTAATTTAAACAGATTAAATTGCCTCAACACATTCCAAAAGCAAAGTAGCTATAAAAACAAAATTAATAAATGTCATTTTTCTTCGATGGTAGGTTTCTCAGAGTCCTATATTGTTGTTCAATAGAGGTACAGGGTAATTTTAGCTTGTACAAACTTATTCCAAGAACTTCTAACAAAACCTAAATCTTCAGAATTATACACGATCAGTTGGCAGCAAGCTAATGTGATCCCCTTTGATAGAAGCCTAGTTAAGTTGTATATTTTTCACTGTCACTGAAAATCCAGATTTCTTAACTCCAGATAGTTCTTCCCCAATTGATTGTAGAATGTGTCCCATCTTTATCAGTTTCTTTGAAAAATCTTCAATAGCAATATATTGTTCACTATCTTTTTTGTGCAAATAGATTCTTTATGGAAATTCAGACGTTCTCATTTCTGAGGTGGAAAATAGAATTTAAGAGCCACGATAATAAGGGTTAAGCTCATATCTAAATAGTATAGCATCTTACCATTTAGGAAAACAGGATTACATACTTCCATTTCCCTTTGTTAGTGAACTCAAATAGTATTCAACAACTAGATAATATACACCACAGAAGTCCAATACTAAAGACTCTAAAACTGGCCAGTCATATGTATTTTTAATATAATGCTCCTTTTTCTTGTATAGTTTTCCTCTTAGAAAACTGTTCCATTTCTATACAGCAAGTGTGTAATGAGTAATAAAACCCTCAAAGATGATTTTGATCCTAATACTTACAATTAATCTGCTCACTAACAAAGAATCTCGAACATAAAAGGGAAGGGGAAAGGATACGCTGATGTGATCTCTGTTCATATTCCAGAGACAATGTTTATCAGAGTCGGACGTTAGAGACTTCCATTTTTATCCAATTAAAGTGGTATCACAATTTCCCATTTCATTTCACTACAACATAACATTTCTGTACCACAGAAAACAGAAGACATACCTAATTTCACTTGTATTAAGGAGCAACTTCATATGGAAATGGTCCTGGGTTGTTTTTTTTAAAGTCCATTTTTTGGCCCCATTGCAAAGTAAATCCTTTCTATATCCTTTGTCGATGAGGGTAAAGTTGGCAGTTAAAAAAAAAAAAAAAAATGAAGAGCATATAATAAGAAGGATAAGCGCAGCCATCAGGCATTACACAACTTCTAGAGGTCACTGTCAGCCTCCTCATCTTAGATTCTAGAGTCAGTGACTTTTAAAATATTTCCTGGAAGGTATTATAAAATCATTCAAATCAAAGATTTGGGTATATTAAAATGCTTACCTTTTACCCAAGTTAGTTGGATTTCTTCAAATTGTTAATTCCAGAGAAGGATCCTTAAGTGATTTTAACTGACTGCACTACCCCACGTCAGGTTTATTAATGATCCATCCATGGGTAGGTGTGTGTGGTCTTTTCCACCCCTTCCCTTTATAATTGCATCCTGTGTCCCAAGTCTCACAGGCTACCAAGGAGCTAAGAAACTGTTTTCTGTTTTAGTGGGACCCTGTGGATGGCTCATAAACAGACATTTGGTAGGCTGGCAAAATATTGTACTATGAATGTCCACTAATGATGTCCCATTGTTTTTAAATCTCCTTCTCAGTGTGAATCTGCACTAATTGAGAGCTGACATAGGCACAACTCGAGTTCCTGAGGTGCTACACAGTTAATATTAGTCAACTCTGTGCTTTCTCAGTCGTTTGAGGTTACTGAAGCGCTTACACCATGTTTTGGATCATATCAGGGAATAAAATTAAATATTTTGTTTGGGCATTATCATCTCCCCCGTTTTCCTGAGCTGACCTGAGGTCTTTCTCAATAGAAATTAAAAAAAAAAAAAAAATATTTGCAAAAGTAGTATGTAAGGGCATGCACCAAATCAGGGATCCATTCACTTCCTGACTATACATTGTTTCTTTTGCCAGTAATCTTCAGATGGCATGGATAACCCAGGATAAAGCATGAAAACTATTAACAGTACACCATACAACATCCATTAGTAAAATAAGTCATAGCATTATTTTGCCTTAAAATTTTTGATCCCCAAAATAGATGAGGGAACAAAAGTTTTCTTGGTAACTTATAGTTACCAGCAAAATGGAAATTAAAACCCAGTTCTGTGTAAGTCTAAAGCTTGTAAGTATTACTGTTAAACAGCTCTGGCTCATAATTGTTTTATTCCTTTCTGAGGAAAAGTGAGGATATACTTATTTTGTGTCATACCCTTCCTTTCACTCACACTGTATTTTGAGAAATGACAAGTGTTACACAACTGACATATACCAAAATTAAGTCTATTCTTTGGACCACACTAACCAAGAAATAAGCAACTGATTTAACTCTTAAGTTTACATTTGTAATAGGTCCTTACAAGGGAAACCTTTAAAGCCCCTTGTATACATTTGTTCCATGCTATTGGATCTCTCTTCTAAATATATGATACTACAATCATTTTATATTCTACAATGAATAAGCATTAAATTAAAAAGTATTTTAATCATTTTAGCTTCTCCATAATATAACATTCTATGAGTCATATCTAATAAACATTTACATTAAAAACATTAACTTGTTATTTCACAGAACTGTTAAATGTATCATCTGAAAAATTATAACTAAATAAATGCTTTTTATAATATTGCCAGAATTGGTTGGCAATAAACCATGCTAGGACCATCTGTGAGAAGACATAAAATACAGATATTTTCCTAAATTGCTTTCTAAAAGTATATCTAAAAGAAAAATTATTAGGCCACATTTAATTTTTGAACAACATGAATCATTAAACAAATTCAAAGCACTGCAAAAGATACAGAAAGATTTAATTTCATTGGTAAAATTTAATTCAATAATCGTGGAAGTAGAATAATATCAATATCAACTTCACTTTTAACTCATTTTTTAAAAATGTTTTTCTGAAGCTGTTCCAACTCACATACACTTGTTTCAAAATTTAAACTAGTTAAATATTCCTATCTGCTAAGTCTTACATATATAAAATATAGAAAGTATAACTCTTTATTGATCTCTGATTGCAACAGTATTAAAGTAATTGTAGTACTGCATTTAGAGAGAATAACTAGATTTAATTTAATAAATATTCATATATTCTAGAGATGAAACACAGGCCTAAAGTTTATATACCACCCTAACAATCTAAACATGCAATTCAAATAAACCATCTGCAGTTGGCCTGACGATCCCATCTGTGGGGATATTTAAACAATGATAGCACAGGTGAACAGTTATGATAAATTTCTTGAATTATAATGTGCACACACACACACACACACACACACACACACACACACCCCAGTAACTAACATTAGTTTTGCAAAATCAACCAACTTTAAAACTCAATAATGACATAATCTAATTGTGCATGTTGTCTTCTCTTACATTCACCTATGTGGATTAAGAGGAAATTTTAAGCAGCTATGACATCCATTTAGTGAACAAGAACCATCTCAAAAATTCATGCCACACCCCCTCCGCTCCCCCATTTACAATACAGGAATTGCAGAGAATGAAGGGTAGGCAAGCTAAATTATCTATTCAATTTACTTGAATCTCAATTTTAATGATATTTTGCCATACACACACATATCCTGGATATTATGATTCATTCTTAGCAAAAGTTATAGTCTATAAATTTGAAATGACTTATGAAGATGTTTACTGACACAAACACTCCTGGGAATGCAAAGCACTAGTAAGACATTATCTTTAGTTTAGATAGATAAAGAAAGACTACATTTACATTTCAGTTACCTAACAATGTAAAGTAAATGTAGATTTACTCTTTCCCTTTCATCACAAGATTAAGTTTCAGCCTGTCTGCTTATTAACAAGCAGAACATTTAAAGATTATTTTCCAATAATCAATTACCTAAAACTTTGAGATTAGATATGATTTTAATAGGAAACAGCATTTGTTACATGGTTTGTGCCATGAGAGCTTGAATTTGCTTACTAATCTGCTATGACCTCACCAATCTGCTTAATTAACTTAAATATTATAAAAGACTGTATGGATTTTCTTGAAGTTAAAAAAAGTGTAGGGTTATCAGCATTTTTTAAAGAATATTGTTTTTTTCTAAATAATAGATTAATAATCACTAATATGTTCATTTTAATGCAAACCCCTAAATCTTCCTCTTCCATACTCTATAGAAGAATTCTTATTTTATAGACAGTAGCAAATGTTATCATTTGGAATAGTCCCATTAAACATAATTTTCCATGAATTTACTACTGAAGATCTGAATAGACATTTTACCAAAGAAGACATACAGATAGCCAATGGGTACATAAAAAGATGCTCAACATTACACACACAACTATCAGTGCTCGTATCCCTACCACACACTGTGAGATGTGTCCAATGCAAAATGCATGTCAGTCATTGATCAGAACTCAGTGGATTGATTCAGGTGTTTTGAGAAGTTAGATCTATGGAATAGATACTGAGTCTGACACAAATAGTCTTGAGAATGCAAAGCACTATTAGGCCATTATTTTTAGTTTAGATAGACAAAGAAGGAAGTTAGAAAGCAGGAGCCTTGTGGGTGCTCCATAGAGATGCTGTTACATCGATCTTCTCCTTTGTGTGACATAAGCCAAAGGTGAACCAAAAGTAAAAAGTCAGTCCCCAAGTGGTATCAAAATTTGACCACAAGTATAGAAGCAGTGGCCTAGATGATTAGTGATTTTGAGCATCTTTTCATGTACCTGTTGGTTATTTGTATGTCCTCTTTGGAAAAATGTCTATATAGTTCTGCTGCCCATTTTATAATTGGATTGTTTGGGTTTGTTGTTGGCTATTGAGTTGTATGAATGCTTTATGTATTTGGAGATAAAGTCCTTATAAGACATATGGTTTGTAAATATTTTCTCCCATTCTATAAGTTGCTTTTTCATTTTATTAATTGTTCTTTTTCTGTTCAGAATCAAAACTGCAAAGAGATATCACTTCACACCTGTTACAATAGCTATCATAAAAAAGACAGGAGATAACAAGTGTTGGCGAGGATGTGAAGAAAAAGGAAACCTTGTGCACTGTTAATGGGAATGTAATTTGGTACAGCCACTATGGAAAACAGTATGGAAGTTCCTCAAAAATTTAAATAGACCTGCCATATGATCCAGCAATCCCACATCTGGGTATATATCCAAAGAAAATGAAAACAGGATTTCAAAGACATATCTGCACTCCCACGTTCATTATAGCATTATTTACAATAGTCAGTGTATGAAAACAAGTGAGGAGTCTGTTAACGGATGGATGGATGGATGGATGGATGATGGATGGATGGAGAAGATGTGAGATTATTTATGATGAAATATTTTTTAGCCATGAGAAACAAGTAAATCCTAACATTTGTGACAACATGGATGAATCATGAAGGAATTATACTAAGCTAAATAAGTCAGACAAAAAAACAACAACAAATACTTTACAATCATATGTGTGGAATCTAAAATCTTATGTGTAGAAACAGAGAGCAGGATGGGAGTTTCCAGGGGCTGACGGATGTTGGAAATGGGGAGATATTGGTCAAAGGATACAAACTTCCAGCTATATATTCTGTGAATTAAATATACAACATAATGATAATTAATATTAATAATACAGTATTATATACTTGAAAGTTGCTAAAAGAGTAGATCTTAAATGTTCTCACAACAAAAATGAAATGGTAATTATGGGAGGTTGATGATTGTGTTAGCAATGCTATGGTGGTAATCATTTTACAATATGTAAGTGTATTAAATCAACACTGTACACCTTAAACTTATGCAATGTTGCATGCCAGTTATATCTCAATAAAGCTAGGGGAAAAAAATAAGTAATGACCTAGAAGAGGGGCTTGAGGGAAGAAGAGCAATCTGCTCTCATTATTGCTTTCTCATTGATGTTCCCAAGTAGGGACTTTAGCCAACAGATAGATAGATATAGACAGACAGACAGACAGAGACAGACATAGAGATATCAAGCATTAGTTTTCCAAACACTCAGAAGTCTGAAAACTTCCTCAGGAAATCATACAACTAGATTTTTTAAAAAATTACTTTATGATTAAAATTTTTATTTCATCATTTTCAGTTAATTTTATAGTCATAATTCATATATAAACCTAATAGTAATTATTCTCTTAACCCATAGGATAAATTATACAGTAAAATATTTTTACTTGTATATATAAAATGTGATCTATATGTGTGCATGTATATATATTTTATTTCCTGGAGCTCAGAAAAATCATTTAACCTACTTCAGCTTCTATTACATCCTATGTAAAATGGGGAAAAAAAACTACCTACCTCATAAACTTCTGTGAAGATTACGTAAAATAAACCATGTCAGGATCATAACACAGTACCAGGCACATCATAAGTGCTCAATAAATAATAATAGACATTTTAATTAATTTTATTTCTGGGGTTAAACATGCAACACTTTAAAATATATTCACTAAATGTGGATTAGATTTCTTATTTGTGGGTTGATCCCTTCCTCGAAACAGGACTTCTTGCCTATGCTGGAAGTGAAACATTTTGGAAAGATTTAACACACACTTAGGTTAACAGAGTTTCATCCAATATATTATAATATTTTTACTCATTAAATGAATTAACCTTATATTTAATATATTAAATGATATTCAATTTGCCAATAAACCTATATACTTTATAAAACCTAGGCTATATTTATAATACAAAATAAGCAAGCTAAACCTGTCTGATTTATTTTTATCATGTAATTTACTTTATCACCCAACTGGTGATGTTAAAACCAAAATGAACTCTACTGAAATCAGGTCAGAGTGGTCACAATGTTCTCGACCCAGTTTCCTTGGCAATGAACACTTCATATGATGAAAACAGTCCAATGGTCTTAAACATTCCTCACCCTATTTTCTTTCTCAATGAGAGCAGGAAGCTTCATTAAGTAAAAAAACCACTCTATTCAGATCTCATTTCTAAAAAGAACTATAACATTATAATGTTCGTTGTGCAACTATAATTTCCAATATACTGTTAAACAGCAAGAAAAATCACTTTTTAAATAGCAAATTAAACACTCCCAAATTTATTACCACTGGATGAGCACTCTACTGCTATGCCTGGTTGCGGGGGGTGGCGGGGGAGCTTTTGGTCAAAATACATAAAGTGATTTAACAAATTTAGAGTCCCTACCAGCAGAAAACTACCATGGTAAAAGTGTTTCATTAGGAATTCACATCTGTGTTACAGCAGTACTTTTCTTTTTTCCCCCAGATTTTGTAGATGATGATGGTCTATTGTAGGACAGATTTTAAAAGCAATTTGTCTAGATTCAGATAACTTACTGGGTGATTAACTTACTCATTCTTAGCAGAAATGTTACCATAGTAAGGAAATAAGGAAATGCATAGAAAGAAATAACTCAAACAAAACTATATATATATATATATATATATAGTATATAGTTGTTGTTCTTTAAAATCAGAGCCAAGATTTAGAATGAGAAAAACTTATTGCCCAAAGTCTGTGATTCTGCCTCTATTGGAAGAAATAATTATTTAAATACTACTTACACACATTTTGAAACCTCACATACTTGAAACCTCAACATAAGTAGCATGATTTAAATCTAGAAAGGTAAACTGAATGAAGAATATCATGTACAAAAATCCACAGAGACACACACTGCTTTGTTGAATCAATGTTTGCGCAATTTAAATATGATACATATTATTAAAATTTGTCATTCAAACTGTTAGAAAGGAGTTAAAAATAAATCAGTAGAATTACCATATGAAGACATGAAACTTTAAGATTGTTTCTTAGCCTCAGTAGTTGAAATTATTAATTGAAGTAAATTAAGTAAATTGGTATGTATAATGACTTTTTTAAAATTAAAATTTATTGCGGTGACAATGGTCAACAAAACTACACTGGTTTCAAGTGTACAATTCTGTAATGCATCATCTATATATTGCATTATATGTTCACCACCCAGAGTCAGTTCTCCTTCCATCATCATATATTTGAGCGCCTTTACCCTCTTCTACTATTCCCTCTCCCCCCTTACACTTTGGTAACCACTAAACTATTGTCTGTGTCTATGAGTTTTTGTTTTTTTGTTTGTCTTGTTCATTTGTTCCCTTCAAGTTTTATATCCCACTTATGAGTGACATTATATGGTTCTCAACTTTTTCTGACTCATGTCATCAGCATAGTACTCTCAAGTTCCATCCAGGTTGCTGCAAATGACAATTTTTTATCTTTTCTTATGGCAAGTAGTATTCCACTGTGTATATATATACCACATCTTCTTTATCCAACCATCTATGTAAGGTCACTGGTTGTTTCCATGTCTTGGACACTGGAAATAAAGTTGCAATGAACATCGGAGCACATAAAAATGTTTTCAGATTTTTTGGGGGTAGATACCCAGGACACGGATTGCTGGGTCATACGGTAATTCTATTCATAATTTTCTGAGGAACCTCCATACTGTTTTCCATAGCAGCTGTACCAATTTACATTCCCACCAACAGTGTATGAGGGTTTGTTTTTCGCCACAGCCTCTCCAACACTTGTTATTATTTGCCTTGTTGATGATAAGCCATTCTAACAGGTGTGAGGTGATATTTCATTGTGGCTTTGATTTGCATTTCACTAATAGCTAGTGAAGTTGAACCTTTTTTTCATGTATCTCTCGGCCATTTATGTCTTGTTGGGAGAAGTTTCTGTTCATGTCCTCTGCTCATTTTTTAATTGGATGTTTTGTCTTTTTGTTATTGAGTTGTATGAGTTCCTTATATATTTTGGATATTATCTTTATCGGAGGTGCTTGTAAATATCTTCTCCCATTTAGCTGGTTGTGTCTTTGTTTTGTTGATGGTGTATTTTGCTGGAAGCATCAACATAGTTAAAATGGTCATATCACCCAAAGCAATATGCAGATTTAATACAATCCCCATCAAAATCCCAATGGCATTTTTAATAGATCAAAAAAAATCATCAGTTTTTTATGGAATTACAAAAGACCCCAAAAAGCCACAATGCTGGAGGTATCACACTCCCCGACTTCAGCTTGTACTATAGGGCAACAATAATCAAAACAGTATAATGACTTTTGAAGTATGACTGACGGATGACATTTCACAGCTAGGAGAAAGAAGTGTAAGTAGAGGTAAGGTAATTAAATAACATAAAATAATTAAATAAGATAAGCAAAAGAGATTGCGTTCCTGTTTCCTGTCCTGAAACTCAGGGCATTGTTGCTTCAAGGCTCAGGTGAAATAGTAAATTTTTATATGATGTCATCTAAATTTTTTTGCACATTAAACATCCACAGAAATATTTTCTTTAATGAACAGAGAACACAAGGAAATGCCATTTAGAATCTAGTGGAGTAGGAGAACTGAGTAAGTTTTATTTTGCTGAAGCATTCAGAGAGATACTATTCCTCCCATTTCTACCTCAATAGGTAAGAAACATAAGAGCTTTCTCTTATTAACTAAGGAAAGAGCTGCCTTTATTTCTCACTAACATTACCATGGAAAACATTTTCTTACCATCATAGAATACATAGAAACATGTAGCTTTCAAGAATCTTATGGCCTGTTTGTTTGTTTTAAAGCCGTTAACATAATCAGACATGAAAGACAGGAAGTTCAGTGGTGCTATGATGCTATGTGAGTGAAAGCTCATTTGATTATAAGCTAGAATATTTAAAGCATCGTGAAAGATGCTGTCTAGGCACACACTTTTAATCAAGTTAGCTACATTTATTTAAATCTAGAAAAATCACTTCCATATAAAGCAAAATAGCTCTGCAAAATGCATATTACTGTAAGTGCCTATTCAAAGTTTGTAATTTGATAACTGAATTATCCTTTTCTCTTTCACTCCCTTTGTATGAATAGAACAAATTATGACTAATTGAAAACTGCAGTCAGAATACAATCAGGCTGACATGGTTAATCACAGGTGTCTCTATTGAAGTATCATCATGAAATAAATTAATATTACATTTCTTTGCTAAATACGAAATCTGATGTTATCAAATGTTCAATTCTGCTTTTTAAATTGGATGTTAAAGTAGGAAAAACCACAGATTTTAACATGCCTTTCTTGGTGTGAGCCTATCTTTAAGTAAGTGCATTTTCAGTGTATTATTCTTAGTATCTTTTTATCTTGTTTTAAATCATAAACATATAGCTTGAGCAGATCAACGATAGGAACAATTGCTCTCTCTCTAGGCAATTTAGTGAATTAGCAAATGGCATGTATTTCATAGAAGAAAAGTTGAGTCAGTGACTTCCTGAAGTAGCTACTATTCACTTAAAAGAATGGAATCAGTAGCCGGGCTCATTAGATAAAAAATAATAATAATAACATTTATTGAGTCAAAAGGCCAGTGGTATTTATATTGACAGTATTTTTCTTGTGCAACATCTACACTCTGGTAAAGAAAAAAAAAAACAAAACTAGAGCCAATTACATAATATGCAATACGTTGAACATAATGGCAATGATATCCTGAAGACCACAGTAAGCATTATAATCTAATGGATATAAAAATCTCACATAACATTTACACATCACATGTTAAGATCTAGAACACTCTACATGTTTCCAATAATTACAGAGATGAACATGGTGGTTGACAATTAATTGTCCCCTTAATTACTGTCCCCTCCAATTTCCCATTTAACAGCAGCTGTGTCATTTGGGAAGGTCTGATGGACCTGAGACATTCAGGGTGTGGCACTGCCTCACAAGAGGACTGGTTCTGTGGTGGGCCAAGCATTTAAAACCTTAGGGGATTTTAGGACACAATAGAACTATTGGCAATATTTTGCTACAACGAGAGGAGCCAAAGTGAAGAAACATTTCAAACACACAAAAAAAGGCAAAGATGAAAGAGCTATTGAGCAACAGAACCAAAATTCTGGACTTTTTATTTACATGCACCATTATAATTCATTTGTATTTAAATTGCTTTTAGTTGGGTTTTCTCCTATTTGCAGCTGAAAGTTTCCTATGGCAATCATTAAATTACATGTATTGAGTGGTACGTACACCAGCTATTTAATATGTTTGTAAATGCAATCCCTAACACCTCTTAAGCTACTTGATCAGATTTCTTGTGAAATCATCCCTACTTCCAACTTTTTAACTTATACATTTTTAAAGTATCCTTTTCATTTTTGCTTAGGCCAATCTGAGCTGAATTTATTCCATTCCATTATTATTTTTGCTTTAAATTACTTATCACTATCTGAATTCATTATAGTAATCAATGTATTAATGTAAAATCCAACTGGTCTATAAGCTTTGCAAGAGTAGGGACTCACTGATACATCACTATATTGCCAGCAACTACAATATTGCCTGGCATATAGAATACATTCAATAAGTACTTGTGGAATGAACAGATAGTGAAATAAACCAACACTTCAGAAAATGTGCAAGAAAGCAAAATAAATTATAAATATGTAAAGGAGTTTGGAAAGAAAGCAAAAGAAAAAAATGTTATTGAGAGCTGGTAGTTTAGCTGAGACTCAAATGAGTTAAATTTCACTGGGGAGATGAGAGTTTAGGTCTCGTGTAAAGATATTTTATGCTAAATAATGAAAAACATGAAATCATTAAGTTTATTTTATGTTTAAGGAAAATGATAGTCCCGGGTGACCTATGTAACAGATAGTTCTAAAATAGTAGGCCTGTATTATTATTTCTTATAATAGTTGCCCCTGTCAACAGCCCATGTCAATAAAGTTCTGTATTGAGTTTTGCAGCAAAAGTTCTTCTAGCTAATATAACCAACATTTTGTCCATGATAATCCTGGAGCACCTCAAAGAGACAAAGCATAATTGAGGATAATGGCAAAATTTGATTATTCTTATATCATCGTGAATACTATATTACTTTAGATCACCCTCATGTACATCTAATATTTGAAACAATAGGTCACAACAATGTCTACAGAGATTACCCCACTTAAAACTGAAATATTTTCCTTCTCATTACTGTCACTTCTCTTCCCTTTAACCTAATCCACATTCTTCCTTTTTCAATAGAGGATACCACATTCTAACATGCTATCTGATATAAAATTATTGCTTATTTTCTATTCATCTCTGCACCTGTTGAATCTAAGTTCCATGAGTGGAAATTTCTTCATTTCATTTACAGATGTACTCCAGGAATCTAGAATAATGTCTGCAAAATTATTGAATGATAGTTTTTGAGCTACATTTCTATAATTGCAGAATACATAAAGGTTGTGTTTAAGAAATTTTCATTTATAAGCCTTAATATTATGTTGGATTTCCCAATGAGTTTTAATGTCCAATGCCTCATTCCATTATTTACTCAAAATACGTTTGTGAATTTGTTTCTGGTCAATTTTTTTTTTGTCTTGTCTCATTTGTACTAACTATTGACTTACCTTTGCTGTTTTAATCTTTCTTTGGATGAATTCAATATAATAGAATTCAAACTGTTTTTTGAAATGATTAAAAATGATGCTAGTTTGCTGTTTCTTTGTGGCTATGGTTTTGTTGATCTCTACTGAGCATTAATTTTTCCATTCAACTGCACTTTCTATTTGTTGTTATTGAAAACATTAGCAGACAAACTAATTGAGAGGGACATAAATCCAAATGAACAATTAAGTATCTCTACTAATTGTTTTTTTAAAGTGTCAGTTACTTATTCATAAAATTCTAGGGAAGGCTCACTTGTCTCCTCATCAGCAGAAAGTGCAAAGGAACAGTATTTTATAATTGCTTATGATAGTCTTCTTTTCATAAGCTTTTAACAATTTTTAAGCCCTCAATTTCTGTAATGACCCTTGCTAAGCCTTTAATCATGAGTAAGTGATCTGACACGTAGAAAATATTTACAAATAAATAATTTGGTAAAGAATGAGATTCACAGAAACTTCCGTATCTGGTCCATAAGTTCTATCAGTAAAATTAATCTCTAATAAAGCGCTGCCAAGTGACTGACTACTCATACATGGAATGAATGCTTTACAAATAAAATTGCAGATGCAGCCCATATCCTTTACAGACACAACTCTGCAATGTATAGGATATAGATAAGAGAGAAATAAGGAAATTAAAAATACATTTGGGACAAATTTAAGATAACTCCACTTTAGTTCATTAAGACCAGGCTCAAGATAAATGTATAAATGTGTAGTTCAAAGGAAATTATCGTATAAATTCTAAGATATTTTAGTAAAAAGAGTTACACTTTGACCTAACTATTGAAGACAGAGTTTCTCATGTTCAGATTTCAGTAAATATTTACAGGTAAAAGACATACAGGATGGACAAAGTTGTGACAGGCATATAAGATTCTATTAGAAATATTTCAGTGGAGGAACCAGATTTTAGAGGCCCTCCATGTACTGCTTCCTCATTTCTCTTTCCTCAATGCTCTCCCTATGATTCTATACTAGTATTTTTCAAACTGTATCATCACTCCATTTTCACATTTCTATCTCCTGCACTACAATATAAGTTCCTCAAGGTAAAGGTCATGTGTCTAATTCATTTTCTTTAATCTCAGAGAATGCCTCTTCGTCTACATATACTTGGTGATCAGTAAATGGTGATGGAAAGTAATAACCTTTGTATTGAAAATAAATAAACCTATTAATTCAAATGGGTAAACATAACTAATACATTTTGTCAAACATTCTGTAGCTATACAGAGCTGTCATCACATTACCCTTGATGTCCTGAATGCCATCAAAATGTCTTCCTTTCAATATTTCCTTTATCTTCAGGTAAAGAAAGAAGTCATTGGGGGCCAGATCAGGTGAGTAGGGAGGGTGTTCCAATACATTTATTTTTTTACTGGCTAAAAACTCCCTCACAAACAGTGCCCTGTGAGTTGGTACATTGTCATGATGGCAAAGCCATGAATTGTTGGCGAAAAATCCAGGTCATCTAACTTTTCATGCAGCCTTTTTAGCACTTCCAAACAGTAAACATGGTTAACTGTCCAGTTGGTACAAATTTATAATGAATGATCCCTCTGATATCAAAAAAGGTTAGCAACATCGGTGCAACAAGTTCACGAACTTAATTGTCAGATTGTCATATCTGGACTTGTATTGATTTTAGTATTATTTCATGAAACCTCACATTTAAAAAAAAAAAAAGAGTGTCACACTGATAAAACTCCAATAAATGTCATTATCACAATCTTGCAAAACCACAGAATATTTACTTTATTTGTTTGAGATATTATGGAATTACTTATAGAAAAACCCAAATGGCCCAAACACATTGTCTTCCTATCCTGCTGTGCTTACATTAACATTCAATTCATTATGTCATCTGTCTTTTCAAACATACCTCTTTCTAGCCAGTGCCACCATCTTCATGAGCTACTGCCATGGCTGCCTGGCTTTCTGAAGTAGAGGTATGGATGGAACTAGTATAGACATCCCTTCTTCCTGTCCACTTACACCTGTGGGTTCATAGAATATAATAACCTCAGAGCAGTCTGCAAGCATTGCCTATAACATAAAATGGTGGCAGAGATAAATTGCCAGACAACATGAGTTTTGAGCACAAAGTAATATAATAGAATGAAGAACTCTTTTGGTTGCATAACAATTCTAACCAGCCATATCACAAAGAATTGTCCATCAAAATGAAATCAGAACCTAAATATAAATGTCACTTTTAAATAAAGCTTAAGATTCCTAACAAGTGGTTACCAATGTGATTTTGTTACTATTTTATGAAGATACATGCCTATATTCTTATGATCCAACAAAGTAGTAACTATTAATATAAAATAGATACTACAATTCAGTAAGCAACTGCAATTTAAACTCTCTATATATACTAATTGTATTTAAATGTGTTAAATATGATGTAAATGCATTGAAAATACTTTAAATGTGTCAATTCTCCTAACTCTACGAGAGATGTACAAGAATTTTTTTTTTTCTCTCTCTCTCTCCCTCTCTCTCAGTCTCTCTCTCTCAGTCTCTCTCCCTCTCTCTCGCTCTCTCTCTCCCCCCTCTCTCTGTCTCTCTCACTCCCATTATGCACATTTCTCCATTTCCACTACCTTTTTTGTTGTTTTCATATATTAAGTTTTTCACTTTATTATTATAATACAGGTATTCTGAATTAACTTGTTTTTAAACATATTGAATATATATATATATATATATATATATATATATATATATATATATATATATAATTTTTACATTAGGAATAATAGGAAATTATTAGGATTCTTGGAAACAGTATGGAGGTTCCTCAAAAAATTAAAAATAGAACTACATTATGACTCATTGATTCCTCTCCTGGGTATTTATCCGAAGAAATCCAAAGGACTAATTCAAAAAGATATATGTACCCCTATGCTTACTGCAGTGCTATTCACAACAGCCAAGATATGAAAACAACAAAAATGTCCATCAATAAATGATTGGATAAAGAACATGTGGTATATACCCTGTTTCCCCCAAAATAAGACCTAGCTGGACAATCAGCTCTAATGCGTCTTTTGGAGCAAAAATTAATATAAGTCCCGATCTTATTTTACTATAATATAAGACCGGGTCTTATATTAATTTTTGCTCCAAAAGACGTTATTAGAGCTGATTGTCCAGCTAGGTCTTATTTTCGGGGAAACACTGTATATACAATGCCATAACAAAATAATGAAATTATACCATTTGAAGCCACATGGATGCATCTAGAGGGTATTATGTTACGTGAAATAAGTCAGACTTAGAAAGACAAATAGTATATGATTTCATTTATATGTGGATTCTGAAGAATAGAATAAATGAACAAACAAAACAAAAGTAAACTCACAGATACAGAGAACAAACTGACTTCTGCTGGAAGGGGGGGGCGGTTGGGGGGATGGATGAGAAACCTGAAGAGATTAGTAAGTACTAATTGGTAGTTACAAAATGGTTACAGGGATGTGAAATACAGTATGGGGAATATAGTCAATACTGTTGTAAAATCTATTTATAGTGTTAGATGGGTACTAGACTTATCGGAGGGATCACTTCATAAATTATATAAATGCCTAACCACTATGCTATACACCTGAAACTAATATAAAATAATATCAAATATCAAATATATATATATATATATATATATATATATAATGTATATATATATATATAATGTGTATATATATATATATATATATATACACACAAATATATATACAGAATATAAAGCATAGCATAGAGAATATAGTCAATGGTATTTTAACAGCTATGTACAGTGTCAGATGGGTAATAGACTTGTTTGGGTTATCACTTTGCGAGGGATGTAAATGTCTAATTACTATGCCGTTTAATAAAACTGAAACAAATAATAATAAAATGGAACTCTTACAATTCTTGGTTACTAACAAGAGTCTAAACACAATGATAACAGAATTTCATAAATCAATTATATGATCCATTTGAGGATTTAAACATTTTTAAATCTAGTAGTTTTCAAAATATTTTTCAGCATGATTGTCTGTTGCAGTTCATTTTTACTTATATAGATGATAGAATGCAATGGTGTTTATTTCACTCCCTATGTATATATTCAGATATGCCAGCTGTCCAGAAAAATGTACAGTTATTCACCTGGCTTACAAAAGCTTGTGTATAGAATATATGTCAAGATCTTAGAGTGAGTTCTTTCTGAATAGTGGTTACTAAAGTTATACCGATAGTTCTTGATCTCAGGAATTCATTGGCAGTTCTCAAGGCTACTTCTCAGCACTTTGGGATTGCAAATGTTGCTCAACTCAGTTGTTAATGCTGAAATTCCTTTTTCACACAAGTCAGCTTCTTGTCTGATCAATTTATAATTTCATCATTCTCCCTTCTCTTTCAGTAATTTCCTAACATAGGGCAATTACTACTAAGGACTGAAACCACAGAAAAATATTCTCAAGTGGTGTCTAATTAGAAGCTTAATCCCTAAGAAACCTAGGAAAAAAAGTATAAAATTTCACATGAAAAGTTCAGCACCTTGGATATCATCAATGCTGCAGGTGTGGATCTCTAACTCACATATTCAATATTTTGAATAAGTAACCTTGAAATTAAATAATTTATTTCTCATTTCTTCATTTTCTTGGAAACATTTTATAAGTGAAATTTAATTGATATTTAAACAAAATGCACATCTATAGAGAATATTATGCAGCTGTTAGAATGCAATATCTATCTATCTATCTATCTATCATCTATCTATCTATCTATCTATCTAATCAAAATGCTGCTGAAGAAAAGTTTACTATAATATCATTCATATAAAGTACATTAATCATTTTACGTGTATGTATATAAAATTCTATTCATAAATGAAGAGTAAAATTTTTGGAAAGATTTAAAATCAGAGAAGCCATGTAATCTCCGGAAGAAATTGGAGACTAGTGAAAAGTAAACTTTCACTTTTCACTTGATATTTTTTTCTGTTTGGACTTTAAAAAAAAAAGTAAAAAATAATTTAGAAAAAAAATATTACTTTTATTTTTCAATTTGAAGTTGTTTTCTCAAGCTTAGTTTCTTAAGTTAGTCTCATTTCCCTTTGTAGTCTCAAAATAACCAAAACATATTTGATATTTTGGTAGT
Source organism: Rhinolophus sinicus (assembly GCF_036562045.2). NCBI lineage: Eukaryota > Metazoa > Chordata > Mammalia > Chiroptera > Rhinolophidae > Rhinolophus > Rhinolophus sinicus. The sequence goes on from NC_133754.1 coordinate 70,114,381, forward strand.
TTTAGAAAGGAAATTTATCCCACAAAATATCGAATGATCTTTAACTAAAAGCCTAGACTATGTTCTTCCATATGCCATCAAGTAAATAGCCTCTAATGATTTCTTGCTTAGGTGAGCTATTAACATTCATGGAGAGTCTATTACTGGACTTGATTACCTTGTGTATTAAATTGACAGATCTACAGTCACAAGCACCCATGGCCAATTAATCCCTTATGAATCGGACCAGAGTTAGCCAGTTGTGACAGCTTTGGAAGTTTGTCAGGTCTCCTTGATAAAGGACACCACAGTATTTAAACTCGCTAAGCGAGTGTCTGCAAATGCACTCTAACACAACTGTTTCAGGGCTATTGTAAAAGGAGGGAAGGTTAGAAGTCCACAGTGTGGCCCAGGTCTCAGGATCAAAAGAGCAAAGTAGTCATTGAGATTTAACTCTGGGACAAACCTCCTTTTTATTTAAAAACATTTAAACATAACATTATAAATATGTTTTCTAAGAAAATAATTAGGTCGAGTTGTGTTCAAGTTGCCAATACAGTCCTAAGTATATTCTGTTTGCAAAATGTGTCTACGTTCAATTCTGTTTCTCTACGACAAGAACAACTGCTCTCAAATTCAGGGAGGTCGCATGGCTTTATGTTTCAAGATTTGAGACTCTATTATGCAACTGAATGATTCTTATGCCCAGAAATAGTGATATTACTTGTGTTTCTTTACTTTCACCAAATACCCAGAGTGCAATAGGAATAAAATAATCCCTACATATTCCTGTATACCCAGTGAGTTTGTAAAGGAAAAAATCATTATACAACAGTATTTGATGAAGAATTCATGGACATTGTCAATTAACAATACGAGACAAGAACTGCTGTTTGATGAAGATGTGGGAAATTAAATTGCTGTTAATCAAAGAAAATCATAAAAATACTGTCTTTCTTTCAAAACTAGATCGGGGACAATATATAGCTCATATTAATTTGCCTGCTTTAATAACAGATACCCTGGAATAGAAACATCATTTAACAAAAATTGTATGTGTGCATTTTATAACCAAAGAATGGCATGTAACCCTGATTTAACCTTCTTGGGTGTAACCGACAACTTGTTTTTACAGTTTAAAATTAAATGTTAAAAATTTTACTCTGGGGTTAATTCAAATTTCAATAAAATTCTTACAACTCTTCCTGTAATTCTAGGGGAATAATGGATAGAACACTGGTTATATAGCCTCTAAAGATACATCCAAATAATAGTTACTGAGTCCTTCCTCACAGGCATCATCTGTAACGTTGCAATATTTGGGACTTAATTAATATTAATAATCTTATTCACTGATCATCTGAAATTCAAATTTAACTGAGGGCCCTGTATTCTTATTTGCTAAACTCGGCAACCTGAGTCATCTTACCTAATTCAAAAAAATAATAATAAAAAATAAAAAATAAGAAAAGCATAGAAACTTAGACGCTTGGGGTATATATGAGGAAATTTGAGTTCAAAAGTTTTCTTAAACTTTTAGATGTCAAGTGTAGGTCATAAGAGGTAGAAGGATGGTGAAGATAAGTTGCAAGAAGATCCAATCATTAATATAAAGCTATTATTTTCACAGAGCAATGCCCTAATCATCAATTTGTATCCATTTATGTAATTAGTATAATTAAAGATAATTATTCTGTCACAGTGCTTTCATGGTCTTCATTAATTCAAATATATAATTGCATGAATCTTGGTCAGCTGGAAAAGGGGGTTTAAGAATTCACACACACACACACACACACACACACACACACACAAATCCCACTAACAAAGCAAATTTCTGAAAAGTATATTTGTGAGAGCCTTAAATACTATACTGAAATGTTCCCAGTTGATATATCATGCTGATATTTAAAACAATGCTGACCTGCTCACTAAAGACACTTAAATATTTACCAAACACTAGAAAACAAACTTTATTTTGTTTGGTGGAAAAAAAGCAATTATTGTACACCGTCCATTAGATGTTATTATGTCCCGCTTTGTTCTACCAGTAGAGTCTAATTCATGAATGAATTGGAGATTTTTACCCTAGAGACATGAGAACTCACTAGGGCTAGGATGTCCTTCAGCAGGTTGCCCTGAAGAGACCACCTTTCCAGCTGCAGAGTCAGAGCCACACCAGTTTCTCTAACCTGTGAGAGGAAGTTCACGCCATCACATTTTTCAGTAGACTGAACTACATAATGGAAAGTTTTGCTCAGGTGAAAGCTGATGATATGAGTGAATGCCAAATAGATGTGGATGTCACATTGACATGAAATTCTAAAAGCTGTTGTTTTTCACCATGGGAATTACCGTGCCAGGATTTAATCTCAGAGTTTTTCAATAATCAAAAGAATCCAATATTCAGTGTGTAAATCTGGGCACTGAAATTTATTAAGAATGGAATATTGAGTCGTACATATATCTCCATGAACCTCACTCTCCTCATCTATAAGTTAGACACATTACCAATTTGATCATATCTGTGATCTAAATATGTCATTCTCCCCTGTATGCATATACACAAGTAGTTACTTTTTAGTGATATTAAAAATCTTATTCACTGATCATCTGAAATTCAAATTTAACTGAGGGAGCTGTATTCTTATTTCCTAAACTTAGCAACCTGAGTCATCTTACTTAATTCAAAAAATAATAATAATAAAAATTTAAAAAGCATAGAAACTTAGACACTTGGGGTATATATGAGGAAATTTGAGTTCAAAAGTTTTCTTAAACTTTTAGATGTCAAGTTTTCAAGCCCTGGAAAACTGGTAGTACACAGTAAAGGGTGTTGGAAGGCAATCCCCTATGATTTCTCACATTTCTGCTTGTTTTGTGAGCAGAGACATTGATGTCCTCTGCTGAGTATTAAGCATTAAGACACATTTTTATAGCAATCAGTTTTGGATGATAAAGATCCATATCTCCCTTCAGGGCAGTTTCTTTGCTGTCTTGTATAATAAGGAAATATTTCCCTCTGGGGCAAATGTGGCTCTCAATCCCTCTCAAACGATAGAGTTTCCTAAACTGCAGATTCCCAGAGTGTGATACATACAAGTCCATGGTGTATGCAACAACCCTCAGGGTGGTCTTCTAGGCCTCCCTGTGGGACTTGAGGGACATGAGGGTCACTTGAAGGTCATGCTGCTTTCGGTATGTGAGTAACACAGTCCCTGTCCCCATCCCAGGAGTATTGATCTTATGCAAGCATGCGGCAGGCTAACACTTTAGCTTGCAAGAAGCAAAAGCATCTCAGACTTTCACAATTTTTGGCTCGGCACTAATCATGACACCCTGAATAGAGTAATAGGAATTATTTTCAGAGCTTACCAAGTATTCCAATGGGTGCTACAACCTTACGAAAATAGCATTCATTTTCTAATTGGTGTAAACAACTTAAAAATAGAGACTTCTTCAGAGGTCAGTTGTGTAATTTCTTCTTTGGGTTAATATTACTATACAACACAAAACGCTCCACTCCCACACTCACAGAAGATCTAAATCGTACCTATTGAATTTCCATGTTTCTTGGTTATAGATACATGTTATACAACATCACAGAATATAAGTTCCATGAGGGAAGGGGATTTATCTGCTTTCTTCCTTCCTGTATACCCTGGGCTTAGAGCAGTGCCAGGCAAAGAGTAGACACATTATGAATATTTTTTGATAAAACACAGTGGCATGAGTCATTATGGAGTCACAAACCAGTCTCTGATTTAAGCTATTGTAAAAATGACATAAATGTTTGGCTTTTATCTTTCCAAATTATTATAATCATGCTTTAATTCACATCACACCTATGGATACATTTTGATAATAAGTAATTTGAACTAATTACCTAATTATAAAAAGCACCTGCATACTTTTAAAAGAATAGCAATTTTTAAAAATTATTTCGACCAGAATACAATTTTATACTACCCTCCCTTATAAGCCTCACGGGGAAGGACAGTACAAAATGAGATATAAAAACCTTAGGATTAGATACCTATACTGTCACTTAATAGCAATGTGCTTTTGGCAAGTCATTGTAGTTTACCGAGTTTCAGTTTCCTCATACATAAAATGGAGATAATAATTGCTATCTTACAGGTTTGCTGTGAGGTAAATGAGTTAATTTATGCATAGTAATTAGCACAGTGCCTAGTATATAATAAATGCTGAACTAGTAAGGAGGTGTGGTATACAAAATCTCTGAAAACTATCTTAATGTAATGCAACTAAAATCAGGTTCTATAGCTAGTTGTTATATCACAATAAATTCAAGGCAAATCGAAAATATGAAAAGTAATATGCAGAGATATACACCTTATTACTTGCTGAAATTTGTCTCTTTGTCTTCTTAAATTCATTGTGTCTGTATGCTGGAAAAATGGATATTAAGTTTACCTTGACCCTTTTATAAATAACAAACCATAGGAATAAGTTACCATCAGACAAGCATATGTTAGTGGGCTCTACACAAAGGTATCTGTTTTCAAAAGAACATTTGGAGAGGTATGTTGGAGAGGTCATGAGATTTTAAGTTAGATCATTTTAAATTTAAATTTCATCATTACCATTATTAGCTGTGTGAAATTTACTGAACCTGTCTGAATCAGTGTCCACATTGATAAAGAAGCTATAATAATATCTAATTTGTAGTTTGGTACATAAATTAAGTAAGATCACATATCTCCAGCATATTAAGTGTTAAAAATCATAGCCATAATCATTAGTTTTAAATAGTTATTTAAGTTAGTTACTGATAATCCCTAAATTCTTCAAAATGTGATTTATATATTTTATTTCCCTCTATAGTCAGAGAGTGGTTAAAGCAGTGTGAGAGATTGCTCTGCTTGTCGAGTTCTTCAAAATACCCTGGGTTTTATAGCCTTCCAGAAGTATCTTATGCTATTACAAGCCTGGGAAACACTGTTCACTGCAACCAAACTTTGAACCAAAAGGTAGTTTGGTGTCTTTCCATTCTAATAGTGTTGACAAAGACCATTCTCCAGGATTGCTGAAACCATCCACAGAACCCCAAATCCTTCACATCTGCTCACTTACAAACACAACTGAATGCACTGTCTCTTTCTTCTCCAGGCTTTTACAATCTTCAGATCAGCACCCTACACTGCTTTTATCTCAGATGCTCTCTTTCATCCAAATATGTAATGAAGCACTTGATGTTCTTAGCAATTGGGATATCTGCAGAGGAAACACTGTATTGTAGACAAAATAACTTTGAAGAATAATCTCCAACTCCAGTAAATATTTGCTTATCAAATATGTAAGTAGGGAAACCACTAGTGACTACCTGGAGATATACAATTACCACAGAGCAGATATAAAGAAAACCAACTGATTGTTTAATACCTACCCATGATATGTAAGAGTTAAACCGTGAAAGGCAAGAATTACCAATTAGTTCCATATAACCTTAGTTTTATGTAGCCTCTGCAAAGAAGTCTTTATATACTGATATTATCTTGTGTATTATAAATGAGTAAACACAGAGAATTGGGAACCACAGGTTTCACTATGGGGTGGAGATAGGTAGGTAGGTAGATAGATAGATAGATAGATAGATAGATAGATAGATAGATAGATAGATCTATATCTATAAATGTCTAGATATATCTAGACATTTATAGATATATAGATAGATACAGATATATAGATCACGGGAAAGGTGAGGAAGAACCTTTGTTGCTGGATACGAACTGCAGTAATCAATATGATGCACAATCATTTCTGTATAACTCAAGAATTGTCTGGTTATTTTTGCCCTTAGAATATATCCATCCTACAACTGTCCATTAAAGGGCTTTGAAGAATTGACACCCAAGTAGCAATAAGTATAACCCATGCCCAGATATTAGTTTCTAAATACTATTCCATATCAAGTATCCTTGGAGAAATGGCTACTTCCATGTCATGGCAGGAAAGTATAACACAAACATTTTGTTTGGTCAGAAAATAAACAAATGCTTAATGAGTAATGGGAGCATATCCAAACACACAAAGCAGCCACTTTGAAGAATTCTTCTTAGCCAAATTTGAGATTTTAGGGAAGGAAAAAAAAAGCACTTCTTCACAGAAAAATGTCAGGTACTGAATGTAGGTGGAATACTAGAACTCAGAAAAAAATGCAATGGATTATTGGGAAACAAAGATGATAGACAATCTCCAAGCATTACCTAAGAGATTACTTCTTAAATTCGGATGGAAATGTGTATCCTTAAAATCAAAGGGAAAAAGGAAAAAAAAAAAAAAAAAAAAAGACTGGTTAATACATTTACCAAACGATCACACAAAGTTTTTCCTCAGTAATGGAGTAAACAGATGGAATATCTCCTGATATGATGCAAAAATAAGTGTAAACCCACACCGATGTAGTGTTCTTGGCAAAAAGAATCTAAAATGAATCTACATATGAAGAAACTATGAGCCACCACCAAATATGAGATATTTTACAAAGAAACTGGCCTGGACTCATAAAAAATGTCAATGTCAAGAAAGACAAACCTGCTAGGAGTGCAAGGACACTAGTCTAGATGAAAGGAGACTAAAAACACATACAAACCAATGGGACGCTTACTCCTTAATTAGATCCTGTTAGAAATCAAGAAAAATTGAGAACAATTAGAAAATGCGAATATGGGCTAAAAATTAGATAGTATCGAGACATTGTCACATATTGAGGTATGATAACCATGTTGCTGATATGTAGGAAAATACCTTTTTCTTAAGAAATACATATTAACATATTTAGGGACAAATGATCGTGATGCACGTAGTTTACTTTCAAATGGTTCAACAACAAAAAATGTGGCAAAAACTTGACAATTGGTGAAGGCGGCCATTGTACTATTCTTTTAACTTTGCTAGAGTTTTACATTATTTTCAAAACAAGGTGGAAATAAACATAATATGGAAAATGCCTAGCAAAGTGCTAGATACATACCATGTGCCCAAGAGTTCGCATTTGGTATGATGCCAAGGTCTCAGTTTCTGACAAGTTCCTATGACTCAGCCTTCCTACAAGCCCAGCAAATAATGCCTTTACCTTACTTTGGAGAGTTAGATATCCCTCTGGACTCTCCCAGAGTCATCAAAAAAGGTGCAAATATATTTAATAACATTTTTATCAGAAATATAAAATAAAAATAATAACCTTTCCATCAAAGTGATTACATTTTGAAATATTTTGAAAGAGCAATCCTCTCATATAAAATATTAATATATATAAAACATGTTATTTTCTCATAAGCTATAGAGATGAAGTCTATTGAGACTCATAACTGGAGGCCTGAAATATAATTTAATTCTCTTGCCATGAAACTAAATAAATTCCACCCTTTACCCATTCATAGACAAGTGAACTCTGGCAAAGACTCCCACAGAATAAAAAGGCAGATAAGTGGACAGAATGAATATATTACCCCTCCATATATTCTACAGGGGAGAATGTTGAGCAACAATAAAGTACGAGTTACACATAAAACTATTAAGCAGGAGACATAAAATTGCAATTTTCTAAAAGCTTCAGTAAACAAGTACATTTTATGGTATGACAAAAGCTAACAGTTATGCTAAGAGAAAGTATGAGGAGAAACTCAGGGTAAAGATCAATCACCAAATGCCTTTGCTCAGAAACAGTCAAAATTCTGCCCATATCTTAATCTGCAGAAAGTAAAATCAAAGTAAAATATAAAACACAAATGTTCAAAGGAGGCATTTAATCCTACAGAAGATAAGATGCCAGGTACATCATCATCACCTTCACCAATTCTTTATTAACCAACTCTTGTGTACAATACTCATTTTTTTCAGAAATCTCATTAAATATGGAAAATAACAGTTGTTATAAAGCTTACTTGTGGTACAGTATAATAGGGTTGCATAGAATTCTGGAGAAATGTTGTGATGCAAAATAATATATTTCTTTATTCATTTATTGGATTTTTTTTTCTGAATGATGAACTTAAGGCTGGGACTGTATTTTGAAATTTTAGCCCAGCATATAACAAAATTCCTGGCTCATATAAAACAAACTCAATAAATGTTTTACCAGAAAAAAATAATGATAGTTGATCTATTTTTAATAGAATTTCGTTAAGCTCAAATTGATTTCATATTTGATTTTTTACAGAGAAGTACAATAGAAAATAAATATTTTGAGAATAAAGTTCTTTCAAAGGCTAAATTTGAAAAGCACCTATGTTTAACAATAGAAAAGTTCAGAATTATATAAATTCTATCATATAGTGTTTTATTTCTAAACACTTATTTCAATCTTCCTTCATAATTCTTTGAAGCTCCTCTGGTCAATATGTTAAAACATGTTTCTTACCCTTGAATCTAGGCTAGGCTTTGATTTACTCTGCCTAATGGGATGATGGAATATGGCAAAGTGATACTGCACAAATTCTAGACAATATCTCATCCTCTCAGAATTCTCCTGCAGCCACATTAGGAAGCCCAGGCTAAGCCACTGAATCATAGAATGTAATTGTATTTTTATTTTATACATAATTTGCTTTGTTCTATACCAAAGTAAGTTTAGACAATAAGAAAGCTAGTGTTCATTAACCAGAAAGTTTTAATGGACTCAGTAAAAAAGAAAATAAAACATCATTACTGGAAGAATTACATCATATTTTCTCAATTGTACAATTATCCACCATAAATTTTATTTGAGCTTTTTAGGGGAAGAAATTAAATAATTTAATTGGTAAGGTAAAGGACTGTGACTAAGAATGCACATTGTAATGAGCTCCCCATACGCAGTGGGATGAAGGTAAATCTCAAATTCATCTCTAGTTTCTAGCAGAAGTTTATAGCACCATTCTTCTGATTTCCAATGAAATGTTATTATGATTCTTAATATTTAAGTTATGCATAAATGGAGCTACTACAGTCACAGTAGAGGAAAGGAGCTGTCAACAAGTGTCCCCTGCACATCTTAGAGCCTCAGGCTGGTTCTGAGACACCTCTGCAGTCCTACCGAATTCTGTGTGAGGCACTATGAAAACCACTGTAGACTCTTCAAGAGCAGAGACTCTATCTAACTCATATTTAGACTCTCTCTTCCTATCAGAACAGTGCTTTGCATGACACAGACCCTTGGTTGCTATTAGTATTTGATGAGTGAGTCAATAAACAGGAAAAAGCTAGAGAACAATATAATGGTAAGTAACAAATTCCAAATAGTGGAATCCCAATTTTATGTACTTTATATAGACTTTTGTTTTCATGGTGTTGTATGTTTTCAGAAAAACAATATTTTAGTACAATAGATAGTATACTTTATTAAGCACTAAAACCTGTATGACAAAAAAAGAACAGGCACAGAAAGCGAGTACTACATAATTTTTAACTATGCCTACCTATGCTTGATAAGGATCTGTCCCACATGGGTGACATTTATGATTTTATAAAACCCTTTTACATATGATCTTCTAATGAAAAGCACTAAATGAACGAAAGGCTGTGTTCTTCCAATGATTGAGCTAGTCAACAGAATTTTTTTAGACACTTTATGAAGTGCAACAATTGTTTCTACTGATTGAGCTTCCATGTAGTGTCATATAGCGATGGTGAATTGAAAGAGTTCTTCCTTTTTATCGCTTGCCTTAACACCAAGGAATGACTTAAGTCTTGTAAGGAATAGGAAGAGAGAAACAATGTCTTTATTTAAAGCTATTTCTCCAAACCTAAAATTTTATTTTGATTATTTAAGGAAACCTTTGTCCAAGAATAGGAATCATAACTTACACTTAAAATTACGTAATTTCTTGCCTGTAACTTCATATCACTTAGCATTCCTTCCCTATCAGGATCGAAAACCTAGCTGTTGGCAGTCACTATTTCCCACCGAACACACAGTGTTAACATCAAGAGATTCCTGAGCGTGGTTTACTGTTTTTCTAATACGGCATCACAGAGCACTTGGGCGGATAGCAATGGAACAGAGCTGGGCTGATTATTCACAGACTCTCATTTGAATTGAGTCTCTGCTTGTCCCATTTTGGCCATTGTTCACGGTACCAGTTAGTCAATCCCCAATGGAGCAGTCATTTAACAGAGAGAACAAAGCCAAAATGTTCCTCACAAATCAGATGAATGTCCAGAAACATAATTGGCAGCATGATGGATCTTAAGTCCTGACCATTGCACTGTACACAGATGTAGATACCAGCTGTTATTTTTTTATATGGTTGGATTTTCTCTGATACTTATGTGAATGCACACACACACACACACACACACATACACACACACACACCAGTCACACACAGGGTAGGTGGAAATGGGTCAATAAAAAAGTAAGAAAGATAAAGCTACCAAATAAAACAAATCCCTAACAAGGAGTGAAGTGTAGCAGAAAAACCTTAGGGAGCAAGGGGAAAACAGATGTAGAAAGATGAATGATGGTAATAATGATAATGACAATGATGTGAATAAAAACTAATGAGAATAATAATGAATGTTCCTTTGTATGATATCTCTCATCTAAGGAACACACATGGGGCTTATCATGTGAAAAACATTGCAGATAAACAATTCCTCATGTGGGAAAACTTGGTGGATAATGGTAAAAAGAAGCACAGCTGATAGGACAGAGACAAGAAGAAAGGAAGAACTCTTTAGAAATGTAAAAAGGCAACTTGGGTTGTTAAGTTTGAAAGAAACATCTAATTTTATTTATCAGTGCTTAGAAAAGAACAGTTGGTGCACAAAAACAGTTCAATAGCTTCCACTTCCTGCCAAAAAAAAAAAAGAAAGAAATCTAATTTCTTTCCATCAGCTGCCCACTCAACTGGCAGGTACACATTAGCCATACTCAACTATCTGTGGTTTAAACGCACATGCTTCTTCTTCATGTCTTCATGGCTTTGTATTTGTTCATGGTTTTCCTTCCAAAGTTCACTTGGTCAATAACCACTCTACAGATCAGGATCAATAAAACTTTTCTGTAAAGGTCCAGATAGTAAATGTTATAGGCCACATGATCTCTGTTGAAATCACTCAACTGTGCTGTAGCAGGGAGGCAGCTGTCAACAACACATTAACAAATGAGTGTGGGTGTGTGCCGATAAAACTTTATTATACAGACACCAAAGTTTAAATTTTATATTATTTTACATATCAAAAAATGTAAAAGTTATTCTCCGGTAGTAGGCATTACAAAAACAGATTGTAGACTAAATTTGGCCCATGGGCCATTGTTTGCTGATCACGGATCTATTAGGTTGGTGTAAACGTAATTACAGTTTCACATTGTTGATATTTGCCATTTGATATTGGAATACATTCTTAAATACATGTGTTATGTTATACATCATTTTAATGCACATTTCTCGCTTTATGTTCTTTTGCTAATGCTTGTTACTTGCTGCTTATTTTATATTTATTTCAGACTATGGAAATGATGTTAGACAAAAAGGAAATTTGAGCGATTTTCTTATTCGAGTTCAAAATGGGTCATAAAGCAGCAGAGACAACTCGCAACATCAGCAACATATTTGGCCCAGGAACTGCTAACAAATGTGCAGTGCAGTGGTGGTTTAAGAAGGTTTGCAAAGGAGACGAGAGCCTTGAAGATGAGGAGCTTAGTGGTCAGCCATCAGAAGTTGACAATGACCAATTGAGAGTAATTATCAAAGCTGATCCTCTTACAACTACAAGAGAAGTTGCCAAAGAACTCAACGTCGACCATTCTATGGTTGTTTGGCATTTGAAGCAAACTGGAAAACCAAAAAATCTTGTTAAGTGGGTGCCTCATAAGCTGATAGAAAACTTGAAAAAACGCCATTTTGAAGTGTCATCTCTTATTCTACACAACAACAACCAACCATTTCTCAATCGGATTGTGATATGCAACAAAAAGTGAATTTTATATAGCAGCTGGCGATGACCAGCTCAGTGGTTGGACCAAGAAGAAGCTCCAAAGCACTTCCCAAAGCCAAACTTGCACCAGAAAAGGTCATGGTCACTGGTGGTCTGCTGCTGGTCTGATCCACTACAGCTTTCTGAATCCCAGCGAAACCATTACATCTGAGAAGTATGCTCAGCAAACCAATGAGATACCCTGAAAACTGCAACACCTACTGCCGGCATTGGTCAACAGAAAGGGCACAATTCTTCTCCATGACAATGCCTAACCTCATGCCGCACAACCAACTCTTCAAAAGTTGAACGAATTGGGCTACAAAGTTTTGCCCCATCTGTCATATTCATCTGACCTCTCGCTAACTAACTACCACTTCTTCAAGCATCTTTAAAACTTTTGCAGGGAAAATGCTTCCACAACCAGCAGGATGCAGAAAATGCTTCCCAAGAGTTCGTCAAATCCTGAAGCACGGATTTTTATGCTACAGGAATAAACAGACTTATTTCTCATTGGCAAAAATGTGTTCAATGTAATGGTCCCTATTTTGATTACTAAAGATGTACTTGAGCCTATTTATAATGATTTAAAATTCATGGTCCGAAACTACAATTACCTTTGCACCAACCTAATAAACAAATATCACTGCATTGTGACATTGTCCCTAATAGTACATTTACATGACCAGGGACTCCTTTGTCTTCTTTCAAATTACTGTTTAGAATATGTCATTGTTTATATTACTTGCCTTCAAATCTACATATTCTTCCAAACTGCAAACTATTTGTAAACATCAACTACTGTAATTATATAGTGGTTAAGAACATAGATTTTGGAGCCAGACTTACTAGGTTTGAATCCAGTTCCAACACTGACAGTATGATGAGCTTCAAAAACATTTAAGCTCTCTGTGCCTTGGATTAATTCATTTGTTAAAAACAAAATGAGAATAATAATTGGCCATACAGCACAGAATTGTTTTGAAGTATGCTTAAAAAGTAGTTTATATAGTTCATGATGCTAATCTAGATTTAATATGAGAGTTCTAACAAATTGGTAGTGAGAACCTTTTGAAAAATTATAGAAGGTAAATTTTCATCTTCAGTTTGTCTAATAGAGACCCTGATACATAATTGGTGCTCAAAAAGTATTTTTTGTGTTGGGGAAATGCATCTGAGATTTAAATAATATTTCCTATTCTTTCCCCCAGTGGTCAGTATATTTGGGCGGTGGGGGTGAGGGTGGGCAACGAAGTAAACCCATATATAATTCACACAGTAAAACTTAAATGTTATAAAGTTTTATATGTGTGTGTGTATAATATTTATGTTCTCACATATGTCCATTATTTATTCATTCAGGAAACTTCTATTGAACCCATATTCCATGTTAAGATGTGTTGTTAGAATGAAGAATAAGACATGATATCTTCCACCAAAAAGTTTCCAGTTCTGTAGTTGAGATAGGCTCATAAACTAACGGTATCAATAACACCCAAAAAGTGACATACTAGAGGCAGAAGGAAATGAGCATATGCACAATGTACCCATGGAATCAAGGGAACTCATAAAAAAAGAAAAAAAAATATTTTAAAGATAAAAAAGTTGATAATTGAATTAAGTATTGAAGATAAATAGAATTCATCACACTGACAGATGAATTTTCTGGGAAGAGGAACAACTTTTACATGAATGCAAATGCATTTAGTAGCTTGGATTTTTCAGACCAAAACAAACAAACATAGCTCAGAGGAAGGAGGTCAAGATGAAGCTGAAAGTTAGTTTCCAAACACAGAATACATGGTTGGTATGATGAAGATTTTGAGATTTCTTCTATAAGCAAACAGAAATTGTAAGGTTTTTGAGAAGGGGAACAGATGTAAGTACCAGAGGAGAAGGACTCATTGCAAAAGGAGAGGAGGCAGGCGTATCTCAATAACACACAGATGATGAACCTGCAAAGAAGAAATACCTCTTCTCCAGGAACTAGCAAAAGATAAGGGTAGGATGGTATAAGGAAAAGATAGTTAATGGGTTAAAAACGGGAAAGGTAATCAACAAAACTGTGTTAAATTTAAAGGATTTCGGGATAGCCCCAATACATATATACCTAGTGAATCATTTAGCTATACATAATACCATATACATATGACACCCTGGATGTAAGCTGCCCTTTATTTCATGTTGATTTAATAATCACTTCTAAATTAAGTTGAACCACAAATTAATTGTTCTGTAAATGATAAAGGGACACATAGTGAGACCAGGCCTTATTGCTATATGACTTGGACAAGGTATGACCCTCCCTGGACTATTTCTTATGAAGTAGGCATTATCTTATTTTCCTCATCTATAACATAAAGATTCTATCTGCTTTATAAAACCAATATACATTAAGTGAGACAGTATCTATAATGCTTGGCGCAGTGCCTTTTATAGAATAAATTCTCAATTGTTATCATTCTCTTCGTCCAACTCTGTGCTGAGTGGGGGGAGGACTCACAACAATAAAGGTATGACACCCACTTCCAAACAGTTCATGATCACGTTGGGATAAAAATATTGCAGTATAAAATTGAATAAATGAGGATAGTAACTACACTGTTTAAAAATTCATAGACTAAACATTGAAATGGAAAGTGATCAGAAAAGATAATATAATTTCAAATAAAAAGTTATATATACAAAAGTCTTTGAAGTTGATGTGTATATTTTTACACAGAGACCAAAAAGAAATGCAGTAAACATTAAGAATTGTCATAGCTCACTCATGAGATTACAGAGTATTTTCATTTCCCTCGTCACAGTTTCTGTATTTTCTAATGTTTCTACATCAAAACTGCAGAAATTTTTAAAATAAGAATATTACAAAATGTTAATTGCAAAATATTTTTATTCTTCAGCAATGAGAAAAAAAATCTAAATGTATATATTATTAAATATGCAATATAAATAGAATATATAATATATGTACATAGATAATATATTTTTTGTATTCATCAGGTAATGTACAATAATATATCATAAATAAATTATATGTGTGTGTGTATATATGTATATGTGTGTGTATGTATATATATATATATATATATATATATATATATATATATATCTCCTAGATATGGAGCAGGAATATTGAGATGTTTCTTTTAAAAGTTAGAGCAATGGGTATGATATCACATAGTTAGGAAATTTGAATATTAAGCCAGGCAAGTTTATGTTCATGAAGTGAAGTAAACTGTATGTGGCTGAAAACATATCTCTTACCCGCACAATCAATTAAATATGGCAAAAGTCTGACTTCTCCTGTTCTGGAATTACCATACATATATTTCAATTCTTCATAAAAGGAAGTAGACTCAGTTGACACATTCTAATGTCACATTGAGTGTGACAACTCAATCTTAGTATATGAATTAAATATAATGTTTTTTATTTTACTTGTATAGAACATAATAGAAAATTGTACCATAATTGGTATATACATTTTAAATGATTCATTTTAAAATCTAATTAAGTAATAATATATAATGATTTAAATTTTCATTTATCAAGTTGTCTAAATATGTTTGCAATCAAATTTATGAAGCAGTGAAATATCATTTTCAAAAAATATATAGGCTCAAGAAAAAATAAGCTTCATATTCCATCACGTAGGGAAGAAAAGACTCATTTAAAACTAAGGATACATTAATGATAAATTATTTATCAGAATACTATATAGTGAAAAGTTTGTTTTTTCTAGAGAAAAATTCCATGCAAGTGGTTTCAAGTTGAATCAACATATTATTGTCATAACTGGAAGTATTTTAACATCTTAGATACAGCATAGTTGATTTCATATGATGTATTATAAAAATCTTTAAAGTTTAATGGAATATAAATATTTGCATAATTTTCATCCATT